>NC_135411.1:23763014-24063014 GCF_051991245.1 Festucalex cinctus | reverse complement strand
CCTGAAGAGGTCGCTTAAAGCAATAGTAGTTATGACCAAAGAAAAGCCCAGCAGGTGGCAGCAGAGTATAAGAGATCAACCAGGGCCATGTTAAAACAAGCTCTTTTTCCCAGTGTTTTCAAACAGGTTTGTGAATAATGATGAAACTTAGCTATATTCTAATGCTAGTTGTTGCAAAACTGAAACACTTTTTTTTTTAACTTATAAAAGAAGACACTAATCTTTCTTTTGGTAGGTTCCATGTTTTTACAGCAATAGAACACAACATTCTGTGGGCCTTACAAAAAGTCAAAATCCAGTTGCTTCAGTGAAAATAGCTGGGAATGAACGAGTTAATCAATGTCTCATTTAAACACTGGTTTAATTGTAACATAACATCCATCCACGCAGTTTACCATTTGAAATACTTTATGTAAAGCATCATTCAAAACTCTTCTGATGATAACATATCAGTATTGATGTAAAATCCACAGTTTTGTACTTAAAGAATGTGTTATTTTATTTGGAAGTGCAAAGCGGCGGGATTGGTACATAACATAGTGCAATCCTAGTGTCATAACGTAGAAGTATATATATATATTTTTTAATGCATGAGTTGTGAAGTCTTGCTTTTTTTCTTGTGTGCTATTTTGGTGTGTTTTCTTTGCTGTGTTTTTGTTTTGGTTGCAGTGCAATTGTTTTATAGACTTCCAACCAAATTGACAGCCTAACAAACAATTGCCTGCACCTGTGAAGCTCTGGCACACCCCAATCAGTTTTCTTTTGGACTAATCAGATGAATGGACAGTGCCTTTTTAAAGACTCAGGTCGATGGACAAAAGAGGAGGATGGGAGGAAGAAACATGGACAGAGGAATAGAGTGGACAGGGGAACCGCAACGGGACGGGACGGGACGGGACGGGACGGGACGGGACGGGACTGGACTGGACTGGACTAGGTGTCGCAGCACTACACAACTGCAGCAGCAGGGAAAGAAGCCCTGCCTGTGCTGTGAGTATGTCTCCAAAAGTAACACACGGTGGCCTGGCGAACCACAACAGCTGCACGCGGATTCTTGGCCCTTGAGCTGCCCTGCTATGTGTCTATAGACCCCACCTGACCACCCGAGGGCCCGCGGATTGACGCGTCGAGGCCGGGCGCCGCCCAAGAAGGACTTCCAGTGATTCCATTGCTTGCGTCCTCGAGGAGAAGGTCCACACTTCTTTGTCTTTTAAAGAGACTGATTTTTAACTCTCTCCTTCTGAGGAGTTTTAAATTGTTTTAGTTTGGTTTTTCTTTTTAACTGTCTAGTTTTAGTAGGTTTTTAGTATTTTTTTCGATGTTTTATCTTCCCTTGTTCTGTTGGCCCCACCTGGCCCCACCATTTAAGGTATTTTTTCCATTTCATAACTATTCACCCCCTTGCGACCAAGAACCCTCACACTAGCATATCGTGATTACAGTAAGTTTCCACATGCGGATACTGTATTCACATTCCATTCAACACAGGATTTTTGGGCAGTTTTGTGTGTGGGTGTGGGTGTGTGTGTGTGCATAATAAAAAAAAAAAGAAAAAAGGAGGATGAGCATATAGACGTGAGCTTCTGCATGGTAGATAAAAAGGGAAATCAGATCAGACAGCGTGCAACATCCAAGAGCCGTCAAACCCTTCCATAAATTTACCCTGAACCAAGAAAAAAAAAAAAAAAAAGACTGCTGTCACAAAAGACACTGAAATTCTTTGTCAATGTGGGCCAGACACTCAATCGGAACCATAACGCAGCTGCTCACAATGCCCCGAGCATCCCGCAGTTCCTGGACAAGAAAAACACAAGCGGAACCTTGTAACTCATCAGACCTGACTCTGGGTGGTTTCTTTCCTCATGATTCCTGATCTCAAGAAGTCATCAAAGGGACCCATCTGGAAGATGTGGAAGACTTCAAGATGGTTATGATGATAAAGCTGCGGAGAATCTTGGAATAATCCTTCCAGGAGTACATGAAGGTGTGGCAGAGAAGCCCGGGAAAATGTGTTAGATTCCAGGGAGGTTACTTTGACACTTTATATTTTGTATTTGAAATATTTTGTGAGCATAGTCCGGATTAGAGGGTGGCACGGGAGTGGATTTCCACTCCTGTCCCATCCCAATCCCCCAGGAAGAATTCCGTCCATTCCCAGTCCATAGTAAAATAATAATCTGGATGTAGTTCTATTCTGGCTCCATCTATCTATCTTGGTCTATCGGGATCTAAAAATCTATCTCGAACGATATGGATCCACAGTTGTGCTTGAACACAACTAAATGTACAAAAGCTTCGCTTAATGACACAAAAATGTTCTGAATCGTAAACAACATTCACACGCACGTCTACTAATGTCAACTTCAGCCTCTGAAAATATCAAAATTGTTATAGTATTTTGGATTTTATGGGTACGCTTTTGTTTCACCACACAGTGCACTTACAAGTTTACATACTTCGAGGGTATATAAACTTTAAAATCTATCTATCCATCCATCAAGCTATCTATCAATCAAGCTAGCTATAGAGCTAGCTATCAAAAAGTCCGAGTGCTGTATCAACCCGGCCATGCATGAATCCTCCCTTGTCTCCTTCCGCAGAGAAACATTAGACATCCACACAAACGTGGTGATGTGAGAGCCACTGTTCCCCGCCTTTCACATCTGCAGTGGGCTTGAAAGAGGAGATAGTAGCAAAGACAGCGGGGCCACTATATCCGTCCTCATTAAAGCCGCAGGTTTTTTCCCTCAGCTAGCCAGTCATTAGGTGATTTAGTAGGCGGGCAGACGCGCAGTAAGGTTCGCCGTGTTTCTGACAGGCCGTCACTACAGGAGGATAAACATACCGCCCAATAGCTAAGAGAGTTGCTGAAAAGACTCACAATAGTACACATTCGCACACTACACAACCTACTCCCTGCCGACAAACACCAGGGTACAGTGACGGTGGCATTGAACTGTGCGCGTTTCACGGTGTGGCTCTGTGTGCTTGTAATGATTCCTGTCTAATAACTATGCAGAGACCGGCTCAGTAACAGCAGTAGCAATTAGCAGCCAGGATCAAGAGGAGGGGCAGGGCGAGGGGGGTAATAAGGACTTGTTAGCGGTAATTGTTTAAATGCAGCCACTATTACAGAAAGAAGGAAGAGTGGCCAAGCTTATGGATGTCTGATTATGTTGTGAGGCTGCGGACAAGCGTGTGCATGTACTCGGAGTTTGACATGCGTCTGTGGCAATTGTGCACTCATCTGAGAGAGCCAACGGCTGTGTTCTACTTCATCGTAAAGGTGTTTGATGGCCTTCTCATCCAAGCAAACCATATTGCGATTTGCTCTGGGCACTGAGGGGCAGTCATTGAAAACGGCTGTCCCCAAACACAAAGCAAGTATAGAAGTCTTAGCAAAATAAAAGATTAAGATTTAGGAGGAATTATGCTTCACCCTACATTGATTCGTAACTCATCTAAAGATGACTTATGAGGTGGCAGATACAGGAGACAGTTTCCTCGATAGGGTGTTGTGTTCCAATGGCAATTTAGATCATGGTTTTTTAAACTACTAGTAATGTAGTCAAGACCACACCAACTGTAACCAAGACATTATCAAGATTAGATAGCACCAAGACTAGAACTGTGCAGATCGATCCATGTATCGATAGAATCAATACTAACGTGGGTATCGGTATATGAATACCAAAGCACAAGTATAGATATTTTGCATTTATTTATTATTTATTTTGGTTTGTCACGGGTCCCTTGCGTCATCGCTTTGTAGCACACGCGCATGTGCCGGCCTGCCAATCACCGCAGTGGGCGGCACTGGCGCTAACAATTCATTATTTTTACAATGAATGACATAATATGACAATGAGTCATACTATGCTTCGTTTCAGCTTTTCCAATTACTAGTTGAGTCAAGTATTCGTGTAGCACAACGTGTAAGTATCATTTACGTAATGTGACTAAACTAGAGGAACAATGGCTGATGTATCTTCGAATGCAGAAGAGTGACAGACACTGAAAACATGAAGATTATTACTACTTTGCACATTTAAATAACATACCAGGTTTGTTTCCACTGTGGGTATTATATTATGGCATGTTTAAAGAGATACTTGACTCATTGAGCCATCTTCAGTAGCAAAAAGATAATATTTTGTCTATAATTAATGTGGTAATGACATTATTTTTCATGTATAATTAATACTCTTAAAAAGTATTTTTCTGCTTGCTGTTAACTGATGATGACATCACCTGTGCTGAGGAAGTAGGTAAGGACCAATCATGGCTCAGTTTACTGACCAAACCCAGAAAACAGGTGAGCCATGGTTGGCCGTTACCTACTTCCTCAGCACAGATGATGTCGTCATCAGTTGAGAGCAAGTCGAAAAAATACTTGTTAAAGGTCTTAATTGTACATGAAAAATAATGACGTTATGAAATCCATTCTGAACAAAATATTAACTTTACACTGCTGAAAATTGTTCAATGAGTCAAGTATCCTTTTAAGAACCTAACAAGAAAGCCCAATTTGCAAGGGAAATTTAAAAAAAAAAAAAGTTATTTAATAGGAGAAATAAAATACCATAATATTTTGTGAACCTAAAAGTACTTGGTATCGATATTGACAATAATATTGGCACCAATATATAATTGGCATCAATTGATACCAAAATCTCAAGTATCGCACAGCTCTCATCAAGACCTAGATTTTTGGAGCTCAAGACCAAGAAAAAAAAATTCTTTGGTGGCGGTCATTTTACATGCCAGATCCGTCGCACCAGCATCTACTGAAACTCAAACAGAATTCGCCTCTCCATCCCACAGCCCCTTGAATCAGTGGGTGCTGGTGTCTGTGGATCTCACTTTGCTTTATCTATCCTTCCCTCCTTCCTCTCTTTAGTTTTTCCTCTGGTCACTTGAGATCTTAATTTATTAGAAGTATGAGGTTTCTGGGGTTGGCATAAGACTCTGGTTTTGTAACCACGCAGGAGGGGTTTGGTTGGTGCTGGATTTCACTTTGATGGATTGGATGTACTGGCTTCTATGGATCTCACTGCCTCATCGATCCTTCCCTCCTTCCTCTCTTTAGTTTTTCCTCTGGTCTCTTGAGATCTCGCTAAATTTGCTGGAATTTAGAGGCTTCTGGGGTTGGCGTAAGACTTTGATTTTGTAACCATGGGGAAGGCAGGAAGTGTTTGGTCGGTGCTGGATTTCACTTTGATTTATCTTTCTTTTCTCTTTATTTTTTCTGACCTTTTCTCTGGTCTCCTGACCATTTGAACCTCACGACTCTGGCGAGATTCTGAAGTACCTGGTTAAGGCGAAGGGTAATGGGATATTTATAAGGTTTTAGGTGAATTAATGAGTATAAATTTATACGTATTTGCACGCACACGCACGCACGCAAACGCACACACGCAAACACGCAAACGCACGCACACATACACACACACACACACACACACACACAAATAAAAAATAAAAAATAATTTTTTTTAAAAAACCTGTATATTTTTGCCACAAAATCTCAAATCTAGAAAACGTGTTGGTTCACCTCTGGTCACAATCATTATGGTCTTGATTTAAAAAAAAAAAAAAAGAAAAAAAAAAAATCCCTAGTCCGCCCCGTCTGTGACCGAGAAAAGACCAAGTAAAACTGCTTTCGACTCTGAGAGGAAACCAAGACCCTTAAAAGGTGGTCTCGAGACCAGTCTCGAACAAGACCGACCACAAGAACTACAGCACTATAAAACTGCTGCATCCTAACTCACATATGTAAGTGGACAAAAACTTTTGCAATGTTCTTCTTTCCATTCTTGTCGCTTCCAGAACCTTATACATCCACCCAAAAGCAATTGCTTCCAATTCCGCATAGATAGGAACACACAAACAGGCTCTCAAGTAAATAGGATTAAGCATCTCGATGACAGCAATCCAGATGGTCAGACACGTAATCAAGCATCCATCAGCCCCTCCGCTTCCTCCTCTCCTTGCGCTTTTAACCACTATCTCTCTCGCACACACACTCTGACACCTCCCCCATACCTGCGCCTATAATTACATATTCCACTTTCCCACAGCCGAAAAGCAATTACCAGTGGCAATTTCCTTGGCTGATAAATCAAGCCTACGGGTGGCTCTTGGACGGAAGGACAACACAGCCAGGCTGCTGAAATGTTGTAAGCTTTGGAGTCGGTCCGAAATGTAGACGGCGGACGTCAAAGGTCTGCTTGTTGTTCCTGTGCTATTTCTTAGTCACCTCCTGCAGCCTCCTGCTACCTCCACATATGACAGACATGCACCATCTGCTTCCATGCACTGTGCTTTGTGGAATAGAGATTCACTGGTGATAGAATCAATCTTTTTTTTTTTTTTTTTTTTTTTTGCTTTGAAGCGCCACGGTTGAATAGGAACATCAAACAGCTGCAGCTGAAGGAAGAAAGGACACCATAAGATCAAACTAATGAATCTCATATCTTATGAGGTCCTGTTTAGATAGACAGCGTTCCCTCGTTTATCACGGGTGTTACGTTCCAAAATTACCCGCGATAATGGAAATCTGCGTTATTTTAATTATTTATTTATTTTTAATTCCCGTTAATTAGATATATTTTTTCGTTTGTTTTTTTTTTCGTTTTGGTATGATTTTTACTTTATTATAAATGTTTTTTCATCATCATATACTGTATGTTCTTTTTTCATTTACATTCATTTTTTTACCATTAAAAGTATATTGTGTTTTTTTTTAATTTACTTATACAGCACAGTATATACTTTTTTCATTTATTATGTTTTTTGGTTTGGTATGATTTTTTTAGTTTATTATGAATGCTTTTTCATTTGTCATTCATGTTTTTTTCATGTACATATTTTTTTCGATTAAAATTATGTTTTTTTTTTATTTACTTATTATACAGCACGTATATATTTTCTATCTCCGGAATGCAATGTCGTGGAGCGACGAGACAGACAACGTTGGAAAGGTCTCGTCGAGACGAATCTGCGGATGTCCCCGGTCGGACGTAGGGTTCGACAGATACGGCCGCACAAAGGCAAAAAAAAATTAACAACATAAATAGCACTCTGTGTTAAAAAAAAAAAAAAAAACAAAACAACGAGGCCGCGAAAGATGAACCCACGATAAACGAGGGAACACTGTATAAGCTGACAATAAAAATACAGGGTGTGGACCACATCTACTAACAATCCCACGATGGATCAATGCTAATGATCCTGCCAGATTGACAAAAGGGGAAGGAGGGAACAGGAAGAAGGACAGGGATATCGATAGGTAGGTCAGAATGCTCCCCCGAGGTGAAGATTATGCGATGCCTTACATCTGCTGCCCTCTGCCCTGACCCAACCTCACCCTTGTCCAGAGGGGACTCATAGGGTCTTTTTTTTTTATCACCACACACTTGCATGGACTCCCTGGGTGTTAATTACCGCACGCCAATGCGGAAGGATCAGGATAGATCCGTTTTTGGTATTCCAGGTCGATATTTATCAATTCAGCGGAGCATCTAAAGTCCAATTCCCCTTGCAAGTGTACAACTCAGATTCTGGCTAAAATCTCGGAAATAATAATGACCTCTACAAGTTTGTGTTTCTTTGTTTTCTGTTTTGTTTTTTTGTTTTTTTAATATAGTAATAGTGACGACTCTACTGAGTGCTCAAAAATGTATGGATAAAATCACAATAGGTCAACATCATTTAAAAAAAACAAAAACAAGATTGGAATGTACAATCTAACATTAAGAGTGTTTCTTGGGTTCTTGTTAAGCAGGGGTCTTAAACTTGCAGCCCGGGAGGCATTTGTGGCCCGCAGGATGATATTTTGCGACCCCTGCTTGATGTTTAATGTTAGCGCAGCCCCCCACATTTTTTGTCTGACTGAACTAGACATGCTGAGGAGTATGCAAACTAGTAGGGATATGTGACAGATGTCACCAGTTTTGTTCTGAAGAACCGATAATTTTCTGAAGTGTCATGATAAAAGATTGCAAAAATGAAATTATTTGTACTTCTTTTTTTTAATCCTTGAAACTCTTTTTTTGTGGAATATGTGATGCAGCCAAGACACGCCCGGACTCCAGTGGCCCCCATGAGTTGAGTTTGAGTCTACTATTGTCGAGAAGCCCCTCCCAGGCACCAGCAGTACTCTCCAGCGTCATAAAAATTCTATTTAGTATGTCATTTGTGTTAATGAAATTTAAATGAATAATGATAACCTACAGAGGGAAAAATCTAGTATTTCACTAAAGTAAATCGGGACAAAAAACAATTAGCCTAAAAAATAAATAAATATATATATATATATATATATATATATATATATATATATATATATATATATATATGTATATATAATATAAAATTATTAATTTAATTATATATTTAAATAAAATACATGTAAATCTAAATAATATAAACTTATTAATTTAATTATATGTTAATTTAATTATAGATTTAAATAAAAATACATGTAAATATATAATACTAAATTATTAATTAAATTATATATTTACATTTATTGTATTTAAAATTATATATTTTATATAATTTAATTTAATATAATTTTATTTAATAAAACAAATAAAATATTATATATATTTATTTTATTTAGGTTAATTTTATTAGTGGTTACTTCTTTTTTTAGACAAAAATGTTACATAATGTCTGACCCCGGATCAGATTTCCAGCATTTCCTATTGAAATGTTTCAATAGAAACATTACTGTGGATGGAGGATACTCAGTGCAGATACCGGCACATTCTGCAGCTAGTGCACATGTCACAGATACAGGACGCCACGGTTACAGTTGACTGGTGAGGAGACGAGGGATGTGGGAGCTACAGGTACTGAGCCAGCCTCCTGGGTGAGTCAGCGGCTGCTTGAAATAGATACTGCAGGCATGGCCTTCATCACGCTTTTCACCAAATGAATCATTTATCAGACACAAACACCGCAGTGAAAAAAAGTACAGCTTATTTTTCATCTCCTGGTTCAATTGATAAGGCAGCATATGGAAAAATGAGCAGTGCGTCTATAAACACAGAGCGTGTCAACAGCGTTTTCAGGAACATTGGCAAGGACCGGGCAGCATTGTTCCCCGGAGCTTTGTGTTTGTGCGCATCACGTACATTTTGGCCCGCTTATGTTTACAGAAGGACATCCAGGCCCGCTGCCCAAAAAACAGGCGGCAAAAGCAACCCGATGTGGGCAAATATGCAATTCGTTCTCACACAGACGCGCACGCTCAAACTGGCAGGGAAGGCGCACGGAGTCAAGGACCTAATGCAAATGATGCAAACACACAAATGTGAGTCCAGCTTTCCTGTCCGCTTTTTGTTTCCGTCCCTTGCGCACACACAACCGAAACAAATCAGCGTCCGTTGCCTATTCTTCCTCCAGTTCATTTGTATCGCAAACGGCCACGGGCATGAAAGAAGCCTTGAATAAAAGCCGATCGCAGGCCGTCTGATTCAGGAATAATCTGCAGTCCTCAGAGGCTCTAATGCTTTGACTCCTATAGACTGCAGGAGGACTGAAGAGGAGCACTTTAAATGCTAATGGCCCTTTATGAGAATAGATCGCCACGCAACACAATGAAAAAAAAATAATAAGGGGGCCCGCGAGTCACCTCTATCTAAAAGCCTTGCTTTGGGCTCAGCACTCTGATCCGCCAGCGCTAAACACACACATCAAACATGGCCGTGTCACACGCTTCCATGCAAACAAGCGTGTCGAATCGTGCGCAAGGAGAAGAAAGGGGAGGCAAAAAAATGTAACTCAAGGAGTGTAATCCTCTTGCAGGACGAGTTGATACTCTCTGTTTTGTTTTTTTCTTTTTTTTCTGCTTGAGCCACCAGCCTGCCAGTGCAGCAGATACCCATGGGGGGGGGGGGGGGGGGGTCTGATCCGACTGCCCGTCATATGAAGGGTGTTTATGGTGGCAGATCATCTCTCCTCCCATCTCTTCCCTCACCCTCTGCCTCCCCCATGTCATGCTTCCCTTTCTCCTAAAATGGGGCACTGGGAAGTGAGTATAATCAGGATTATACTGCACAAAACCACCCGCACACAAATATTCACATACAAACCTACACTTATAAGGACGGAGCGGAAGCATTCGCACGCAGTCATAACACAAACAAGCACACACCCTGCCGCAGCGATGAGAACCTCTCGCCCACTAGAGGTTTCGCAACATGCACGAGTGCAGATAGCCACGTTTCCTGAAGGCTCAACGAAATGACTGCAACGTGCACGGAAGTGCTCGGTTTGCAGAGAAGTGAAAGTGGGGGGTCGAGGATCGCGTTTGGACAGGCAGACAGTGAGGTCAGGCAGGATAGATGACTGTATAAATGAAAAAAAATGAATAAAACAAGAAGAGGCGAAATTAGAAAGCGACCGCTGTGGGCCACGAGGAGCCCCGCCGGTAGTGGAAGGAATGTGATTGTGAAATGAGCTAGTGTGCGGTTAATGGAACAGAAAAGGTAACATCCAAGATCTCAGTGACGATAAACTGCCACATCTTCATCCATTAGCAAGCCTATAGAGCAGCAAACCACATCCCGTGGCCCACCGCAAGCACCACACCAGCTGCTATTAGTGTCGGTCAACCATTATACTAAATGGTGACATGGAGCAGGGTAGTGGACAAAAAATACTTTTTTTTGGGCCACTAATGGAAAGCATCTTGAGACATCAGGCCATTTTCTTCAGTGAATTGATTCTCAATGTTTTTTTTAAATATTTTTGGAGACTTTACATTTAACATCAATCTTGGTTCGCATGATCTTTTCTGAAGTACATTCATATTTTATAGCTTGCTGGGGTTCATGGCTTTAGAGTCCATCCATCCATCCATTTTCTTAACCGCTTACTCCTCACAAGGGTCACGGGGTGCCGGAGCCTATCCCAGCTGGCTTCAGGTAGTAGGCGGGGTACACCCTGAACTGGTCGCCAGCCAATCGCAGGGCACAAAGAGACAAACATGCATCCACACACACGAGCACACCTAGGGACAATTCGAAGCGCCCAATTAAACTGCCATGTATGTCTTTGGAATGTGGGAGGAGACCGGAGTACCCGGACAAGACCCACGCAGGCATGGGGAGAACATGCAAACCCCACCCAGGAAGGCCGGAGCCTGGACTCGAACCTGCGTCCTCAGCACTGGGAGGCGAACGTGCTACCCTAAACCACTCATCCACTGTGCCGCCCGAACTAGTAGATTTATTCGAAAATGTTATTTATTAATGTTTTGTTTTCATGTTTGTTCATATGTCTGCAGTCTAATAATAACCAACTCCAACGCGACTGATCATTGTGCGGCACAGAGCATCATAAAGCCAAATAGATTGATGATATGAATCTATATTGTGTCGATGATGTGCAACAAGTGGGTTCAAGAAACCCCGTGTTGGTGTGATTATCATATCATGACCTTTAAAGTGATGCGAAGTCTAAGCCGTTAAGCCTTTATATTAAAAAACAATGAAGGTGAAGGTCATGCTAGCATAATTCTATGCAGTGTTGTTGTATTTCATCCCATTAAAAAAACTTGAATAAAAATGTTGTTAATCAAAAATGTTAAGAGGGCAGCTTTCAAATGACAGCTGCATATTCTAATCCAGCCAGTCTATTGTTTTGCAATATAATATAATTAGATCATAGCAGAAGAACATTACCTGTACACTGATTTCATTTCTTTGATTTGTTTTAATCTTATTTATTTAAAAATGCAGACTGATTAAAAGAAACAGCCATGCGAAAACTCATTATGTAATCTTGTGATCAATAGAAGAACAAATGTATTCTGACTTTCAAAAGATAATAATGCTCACTATTTGTTAAGCGGGGAATCCGTTTTATGGTGCAATATGCTTGTTTTGTTTGCAATGTTGTGTAGAACAGCACCGCATCATACTTTTAAAGCTATTAAGCTTCACAAAATGGGCAATATATAAGAAACACCAATCAATATAATCACATATACAACTGTATTATATTGTTCAAATTAGACCTCTGAAATTGAAAATGGATTGAATTAATATAGCTTTTGTATTCATTTCATTATATGTACATAATATTCCAACTGTTGAGTATACAATAATAGTCAGGAAAGACTAACATTTACTCCTTTTAGTTATCTGTATTATATTAATTTAATAGCTGATATTAAATGATTAGGGTTTTCCAGAGAAAACTATACAAACAAGAGTCACTCTTTTAGCACCACCTGGACCTGTACACCAAAGGCATGTTCGCAATCACATATTTGTTTACCATTTAAGCACCTAATCCCAAATCAATTTGAATGGTTTACTAATCGTACTTTTGCCGAAAAACGGATAACCTTCCAAAAAAATGAGATCCAAATGAAAGATCATGATGGTCATGATCGCCTTAATCTGTTGGAATTTAGAGGTTTCTGGCATTGGCGTGAGACTCTGGTTTTGTAACGATGTGGGTGGCAGGTGGTGTTTAGTTGGTGCTGGATTTCACTGTGATTCATCTTTCTTTCCTTTGACCTTTCCTCTGGTCTCCTGACCTTCTGAACTTCACGACTCTGGCGAGACTCTGAAGTATCCGGTTAAGGTGAAGGGTAATGGGAGTTTTATTAGGTTTTAAGTGAACCAATGAGTACAAATTTACACAAATTCACATGCACATGTGCACATGCACACAAAAAAAAGAGCGAGAGAGCGCGCGCGCACAAGAGAGAAAGAGAGAGAGAGAGAAAGAGAGAGAGAGAGAGAGAGAGAGAGAGAGAGAGAGAGAGAGAGAGAGAGAGAGAGAGAGAGAGAGAGAGAGAAATGATGATAAGCTGTTGAATCGGTAAGACTGCCGAATGAACAATTCTAAGCTCGCTCTCTCTCTTCTTAAAAAAAAAAAAAAAAGATTACGATGGTAAATGTAGTGCACTTTATCCACACCAGACGTTTACAAAGACACATATTCACTTTAAAAAAAAAAAAAATAAAATAAAAATAAAAATAACATATCGGAATTTACCAAGAGACTATATGCGGCTAATGCGCTAACACAGCCGTGTAAACCTATGGAAAGGTTTTCCTTTTTTTAACTTGAGTATAATTTACTTTATAAACAAATACCTCATATATAAAACTGGGTGTTTTTCGCTTTTGGTAACATCTTAAATTCATCCATGTTGTGTCTGTCGCAGCAGCTAGCTAGCGCTAAGCTAACCCCCGTGAGTGTTTGAGTCTGATCCAGCGTCCAAATTTACAAACTCCCTTCACGCTAAGACGTCAGAGACCAACAAGACGTTCGTTGATACACTGCCTTAAATTGGCTTTTTTTTTTTGTTTTTTTTTGTTTTTTTGAATGATTGCTGAACAGCTTAATATTATGGTCATTAGCCAACTTTCTATTAGGTGTTGGAATCATGACGAAACCCATGATATGCTTCTATCTAAAACCATATGTGTTAAGTTGCAGAACAATAGTCGCAATAGTCTCCATAACATTGTTTAGAAAGATTTAACTACAACAACCAGCTTTGTTTTTATACTTGAGTTTAAATATTGTTGACATCCCTCACAATACTCTCTTCAACTCACTGTGCAGAGTTGCTGATTAGGAGGAATCAAATCAAAGATGTCATGATGAATTCATTTGGATAAAAGTTAACACAAACAAGGCCAATGTGAGTGCACGCGTGCCGAGAGCTCGCCCCCCAGGTGTAGTTCATGCGGTAATGGCTTTTAGATTGGGGCTGTGTACAAAGATGATGGGCCGGGTTAACAGATGGCCAAGGGACGGCAGGGCCAACCTTCTGTTCATCCCTCAGCAGAACTTTCTTTTCCTCTTTCCCTCCATTCCTCTGTCACCCGTTCCATCTCTTTTGTTTCACTTGACTCACGCCACCACCCGTTTCTTCACCCTCTAGCAACTGTGCTTCACCTCCCCTCGACCTCCCCCCTCCCTCTCGCCCTTGCTCCCTCAATTTCCGCCGGCAGATACGGGTTGTCTGCCAGCCCCAAGTCTAATCCCCTGATTTTTTTTTTCTTCTTCTCATGCAGTGTAGCCACTCTAGCAGTCACCCCTTCTATTTCTTTGTCCTTTGCTGCTGCTGTGCCGGGCAGATGGCCAGTGCTCACAGCTGCAAGTCAAGTTCATAGCGTGTTGGAGCACCACATTGGAGAGTATTCCTCCAAGGAGGCTGTGAACCGGTGATTAACCAGCGCTCTGGCCAGGACGTGCCAGTGATTGGGGCATGCTGGGGATGCAGCAGCCCTGCTAGCCTTCGAGCCTGATGCGACTATAAAAAGAACAGTCCGCTGCAACTTCAAGCGGAGGTCGAGCTTTGGGCCGGCTCGCTGCAGCGACGGGGGGGACAACAACCGAAGCCAGGTGCCCGCACGAACAAGAGAGTGATGAAACACGGAGAGATGTGCTCCTTTGTCCAGAGATGGCAAGAGTCCTCACTTAGTACTTAAGTTTAGTGCACCGTTGGTTGGCACATGTGTACCATTGAGTACATATTATCACATATTTGTACACAGTAAATTCTGTAGTGTAAATTTGACTCAATGAGAGTAAATTTTGACTCTATTTACAGAGGGACCAAATAGACTCAGTTTTAGAGTAAACTAAGATTTACACTAGGAAGAGAGTAAAATTTTAAAAAATTTGAAAAAAATAAATAAAACTTCCTTAAGGGTTAAGGTTCGAACTTCCACACTACCAACTGAGCTATGCCCCTCCTACTGTTTGTTTTTCTTCAAGAGACCAAAGATCGTTGTTGGTTTGTTGTGATAGGAAGTCCATGCAATAATGGAATCAGCTGCAGCTGACATGAGCAATATACTAGCAGAAAGCAGGCTGAGGGAGTATATATCTCCCAAGCTGAAGGTCGTGAGTTTGTTCCATCTTTGAGTCACTTTTATTTGTTCCAATTCTTTATTTTACTCTCTTCCAAGTGTAAATATCATTCTAAAACTGAGTCTATTTGGTCCCCATCTAAATAAAGTCAAATGGACTCTACAGAGTTTACTGTGTACCCTTTATGGGAAAATTACCTAAGATTGCAGATTTGCTTATAAGGTAAGGTATAAGGCAGGGGTAGAGAACCCTGGTCCTCGAGAAACACTGTCCTGCCTGTCTTCCATGTTTCCCTCCACCAGTACAGCTGATTTGATGAACTGGATCATTATCAGGCTTCTACGGAGCTTGCTGATGATGATGATGATAATGATGATAACGAGTCAACTGTGTTGGAGGGAGACATGTAAAACAGGCGGGACAGCGGCTCTCGAGGACCAGAGTTCCCTACCCCTGGTATACGGTATAAGTACGCCTATCCAGCCTCTTTTGCATGTCTCCCACAGCCAACAAAGGTGTTTTAAACAATCAGCTAATCAGCAAGCTCTACATGAAACCTGATAATGATCCTCAGCTGTGTTGGCTAAGGGAGACATGGAAAACAGACTAGATAGGGGTACTCGAGGACCAGGGTTGAGAATCAGTGGTCTAGACAAGAGACAGGAAACATTTGAAAAATGATTCCCGACCACACCTGATCAGTTTTAAGTTGTAATTACGTCATTCATATTAGTAGTAGCAATTGCACCTGTTCATCCATTAGGGAAGAAAATCAAGCTAATGAAGATCCTGCCAAGATATAGAAGGTCTATCGTGTACTGTATGTACCAGGATGCACACAATCACTGTCATGGTTTGGGGTTGGGTTTGGGTTGATTTTGCTAATTGTCATGGCTCGGGCTTGATTTTGGTTTGGTTTGATTTTGTCGTCATGTTTCTTTGAGTTCTTGTCGTGTTCTGTATTTTGTCATGTTGTCGTGGGCTTCCCCTGTCTCGTCAAACCTGAGTATGTCCACCTGTATTTGCCTACCCCTCCTAATGTGTCAACCAATCAGCACCCTCTGCCACTTGTGTCTTGCCCAGCTGTGTCTCGTGTCAATTAGTGTGTGTGTATTTAGTCTCTTGTCTTCCCTCTGTCTGTGTCGATTCATTGTTATTCTTTCCTCCCAACAAGCTGCCGCATTTTTGCTCCATAGTTCCTCCCAAGTTTGCCTTCGCAAAGTTTGTTTGGTGTTTCTGACCAGTACCTCGTTTACCTCCTTGTTTTTGTTCTATTAAATCCCTCTTTGACTTCACCTCTGTCTCCTTGTCCTGCTTCATCTCATTTGGGTCCTCCATCACATCCACGCACCACCACCCATGACAAACACATGTACTTTGTACAACTGTAGGATTGGGTCATGAGCACTTTCTCACTACTTTTTTTATTTATTTATTTATTTATTTTTGTAGCTTCGACCATATTAAATGACAGGACATCTTAAATTAGGACAGGAAGTTGGAGAGAGAAAGATCTGCTTGCTCCAGGAATTGAACATGGGTCGCCTGTGTTGAGGACTATCTTCACTACATGGTGCAGGTGCGACCATTTAGCTAAACACAGTCCAAACAAAAACACACTTGATAATGATAAATTACTTTGGGATGGGAAAAAGTTCAGTGTTGCATGACGCAATACACTCTGGGAACAGAACAGTGGCCAAAAAGTACATAAGAACTCAAACTTCTCTTTTTTTTTTTTCACAAGAACTGTTTTCAGTTGGTTCCAAGTGCATAAAGCACAATAAATCTCCCATCCCTGCTGTAAATTGCTATTCTTACTGTTTATTTCTTTAAACTGCATTTCAAACAACAGTGGGCTCTTCAATAACTTTTTTTGGAAACAATAAAGTACAGAAAATGGTCCCTTTGCCAGTTTATACCATTTTTTGTACCTTTTCTAACAAAAAAAAATAAAACAGGACTTACTTTGTACCTAGGGGTTTAATTGTGAACCCTACAGGGTATAACCCAAAAATATACACCTTGGACCAAAAAAAAATGGATCCCTACATTTCCCTTTTTCTGATAGTTTATATATTTCACCCGAAGCAAATGCCCACTTCACAGTGTTGAGGTGCTTCTGCAATGTCCAGAGTCTAGTACGGGGCCAGCATTAATTAAAGGGAATAAAAGGAGCCGTTTTGATTGGTTTGAAGTCTACTGTGACACTCCCACAACGGCACAGCTGTCCGACCTCTGCAGATCCGCCATGAACTTATCTGTGAAATTAACAATGCAACATTGGGTCTAACCTGCTTGCATTTGAATTGAACACACCGGTTCGCAAAAATAGCATTATCGTAACAAGCCATTAAGTCATGCTACCAATGTAGGAGCTTGTCACAGTGCTGATGCTAGCTAACAATGCTGCTGTATTTTGTTGAAGCTGCATTTGTGTTCTCTGTGATTCTTTAGCACGGCTATGCACTTTTATGATTGTGTGACATTGAGAATGGTCATATTTGAGAAACAGTCGTGCACATAAGTGAGCGAGTTTAAAGTAAAACAATATTATTATTTTTTTACAATTACAGTATATACAGTACTCATTTTGATAAGTTAGCACAACAAAAAACTGTACTGATAGTTAAAATGGATCTTCAACGTCTGTGGCCGTCAATGGCAGTGAATGAGTTAAATAAAGTAATGAATGTGGAAAAATCATGCTTCTCCAAATCTGCTACCTTAGTTCATGTTTTTCAATGCTGCTGTTGTTTTTTCCATCCCAAGATCTCAATCATTGAATCAATCCATCGAGAGCCCAGGTTGATTTAAAGTCATAACATCATCCGCAGAGGTTGGAAAAAGTAACAAACTTATCACCGACTTTGACAAGAATAGAAAGTATAGATAACTTCAAAGTAAAAAGTCAGAATAAATAGTCAAGTACAGACACCTGAAGCATATACTTTCGTATATTAATGAGGTATTTTGACTTTGTCTCACCTCTGATAATGGCCAGCTTTGCAGTGACTGACAGCTCTCCTTCGCTGTTCCGTGCTACACACTCGTAGATGTTCTCGTCTCGAGGTGCTCTGAGAGGTTGAATCCTCAGCACGGCGCCTGCGCCTTCGTCAAACTCGATGGTCTGAACGGCAACAAAAAAAACAAACAAAGATTGGTTTCGTCGTAGTGGAAACAGGTCCACAATAATAAACAAGAAGATGTTAGAGTGGACCCTTGGAAGTTGAAAACTAAGATGCTTTTGGCCTTTGAGTTTGCTTGGGGGATAGAGACCGAGCCCTGCCGCGAATGGTGAACAAACATAAATATACCACAAACGACGATCCCCAAACACCTAACGATCATTTCAGATTCAGCTTTAGAAAACTATATTCATCCCCATGGTGCAATTCAATCTTATTTTACACTACAGATGATTTGATTTGGCAAAGAAAATATGCACCAGAACTGTGTGTGTATATCACTTTTGCAACCTGTAAAAATAACAATTGACAAGCACAAACAAGACCATCATTGTTTTTGAGCTTCAGCTAAGTAGGGCTGGGTATCGATTCTAATTTCCTCAATCGATTCGATTTCGATTCACAATATTTCAGTTCGATTCGATTTTGATTTTTTTTTCCCAGATTCGATTCATCTCAATTCAATCACATCGATCACTTATGGCACATCAATTCTTCTTTAAATGTCAAGGACATGATAAAAACTCCACTAATGTTAAATTCCAAAGGAAAGTTTACAGAGGCAGTAAATGGTCAAGTTAGTTTAGTTTATTAATGGAACACAGTGTTATAAATGCTTAACATTGATATCAACAAGGATGAGATAAAAATGTTTTCATAATCTAATTCAATAATTGTAAATATAAATAAAAAAAACCTGAATTGTCTTAAAGTGCAATAAATCAGGCCTTTCATAAATGTAAGAAAATTCTTTTGCATTCATGTGAAAATTAAATTTCAAGAAAACGGTAAGATTTAAAAAAAATTGGCCTTTAAAATTCTATTTTCTTTAGAATTCATGGGTAAAAGATATATATAATAATCGATTCATGGTTTTATTAATCGATATCGGGCTTGAAAAGGAAATCGATTCAATATTGATTATTCTATTATTTTTTTTTAACCCAGCCCTACAACTACAGTAAGTCCTTAGATTTAGCAGTAATTGGAAACTGCTACATAAATGCAACATTAATTTTAAGTTTATTATCAAATATGAATACTTGACCCCATCATTAAGAAACATACCTGCAGGAAAGTGGTGTCTTGTGGCAAGACACCCCAGCACGTCATACTTACCATTCTGGGCTCACTGTTTGGAATGCAATGTAGTACCATGCATTAAGTTACAATCAATTATTAATTCACAGGCAAACATGGGCTTAGTCTTAGTAGCATGCATGTGTGAAAAGAACCGTATGAAATTCATTCAGATACAAGTTGCTCATCGGTGCATGAACCCCAACAAGCCCTCACCCCTCCCACCTCCTTGGGAAAGAAAAAAAAATGGCCTGCGATTATTTGCATCTGTTCAGCCCTCGGAGCAAGCCAACGATTGCTTCATTTAACCCCACTTCCCAATGGCTCGGCCTCAACTGCCAAAGAACATAATGCTGAATATTGCCTTGGAGTGAATAGTAAAACTTTTAGCACATAATGATTTTAATGGTACCCATTAATTAAACGTTAATGTTGGGATTGAATGAGTATCCACTGATTTTCACTGTATGCATCCAATCAGTGCTCTCATGAGTATTCGATAGGAAATCATGCAAAAAGTAAACACAATTACATTCAATCTTTGGCTATAGTCACCATTGGTATGCTTTTTATATTCTACCTGTGAGTCACCCAAAGTAAAGTGGAAAAGTAAGAAGAAAAGAAAAATGTATATAGGCTGAATCATATTTATGTGGAGTCATAAAAAAGATGCTAAACAAAGTAGCATCCAGTCCCCCAAGTCGTAATGGTGGTGTTTGACAGTTAAGCATGGCGTGGTTTCAGTCCAATTAGTAGATTTTGAAGCCTCTTGATGATTTTTTGTAAGTTTGTTTTTGTTTGTTGGTTGTGTGTGACAATTGTTTTTGTGTTGTGATGAATTGTATTTCTCTTGTGTAGCTGCCATTTGAGTCAGCTTTAAAATTAAATACATTTAGTTTAATTACATCATAAATATAAAGATTTATTTTATGCATTTGTAAGAATTTTGTTGTTTTAAGGGTTTGTTTTTATAGTTATGTGCGTGTTGTATGGGTATGCTAATGATTGACACATTGCTACGTCGTTCCTGGTAAGACGATGGAAAGCCAGCCTGAAGAGTTGCTGTTTGTAGCTGTTGGAAGAAGCTATTTTACTCCTCTCTAGTACATGCGGCCAATGAGGTAACATATTTGCAAGCATTTGCACTCTTTATGTTCGTATTTACGATGCCTTTTGGAAGTAGTGTACTACTGTTAGCTTGCTAGCGCTAGTCCGTTAGCATGCTACCAACATTAGAATGTTAGTAGGCTTATTTGGGGGATGTTTATAGGCCTATATGGCAAATGGAAGTTATTTTTTGATTGTGTGTTCTCTGTGAGAATTATTTTGTGTTATTTAGCTCTTTAATATGATGTTTTCTGTATTTTGTACCGTTCTCACGGCATGCTTAACCGCAAAAATGCCTGTTGTAACAAGAACCACTTGGCCTCATAATTTTTGACTGGAGGGGCGTAACATGTCTAGATAGTCTTTGGTTAAGACTGTCAGATTATTTGTCTTTTTGTTGTTGTTTTCTAATTAAAAAAAAAAGAGAACTTTTGTTCAAATAGGAATGCTCAAATGTTTAAATTATATACAGTAGGTGTCTCCTTTATGTTTCTGATTTTTATTGGCGCTGGGAAGTACAGTCAAACCTCGGTTTTCGAACGTTTCTGTTCTCAACCAAATCGGTTTTCAACCAGAAAATTCGAGAATATTATGTCTCAGAACTCATCCAAAAATTCGGCTCTCAACCAAACTGAAAAAAAGCCGAGCGTACCTGAACGCGACTCACTCGGGAGCACATTCGTGTTCAAAGTTCGTTTGGAGCAGACCTGTTCATTGTTATTTACGCATATTTTTTTTTTAGTTTTGCATTGTGTATTAGCCCCTAATCATGGGTCCAAAGAAAGCAAGTGCAAGTGGTAAACCTGGTGAAGAAAAGAGGAAAGTAATGCGCAGAACTATTGAATTTAAAAAAGAAATGTTTGCAGGATATTTAAATAAAACAGTGTCTATTTCTACCCTGTCTACTTATGGTAAACAGTATACAGTGCAGTTTATGGTGTAAAATAGTACAAAAAAAAACAACTTGGAAAATGTTTTTTTAGACTTGGAACGGATTAAAATTATTTACATTAATTCTAATGGGAAAGTAGTGTTTTTTGTTTTCATCATTTTAAATAGGATATCTAAATAAAACAGTGTCTATTTATACCCTTTTCTATTTATGGTAAACAGTATACAGTGCAGTTTATGGTGTAAAATAGTACAAAAAAAAACTTGGAAAATGTTTTTTTAGACTTGGAACGGATTAAAATTATTTCCATTAATTCTAATGGGAAACATTGTTTCGGATTTCGAACATCGCTTTTAGAACAGCCTTCTGGAACGGATTATGTTCGAAAACCGAGGTTTGACTTGTATTAGATAGGAGATGGCTTTGGAAAGTTAGGTTTGTTCATTAATCTGTTCTTTCCTTTTGTTCTCGTTTTTTTTTACGACCAAATAAAAACAATTGAAAAAAAAAGATGATTTTGGGGGGGCATTAATTAAAGTTGGCAGGGTTGTGACCAACTTTCTTCTATGTGGAATGTCAAATTTATAATTTACTTTAATGTTTCATGTTTGGGAAACAGATGCCATTTTCAAACCTACTCGAAATACACACCGTCCAAAACATTGCAATGATGTTCTGTTCGTTAATGCTTCTGGGAAAACATGTGCTTCTGGACAAAATGACTATCAAATCGAAACCATTTTGGCATGCCATGCAGCAGACGTAAGATTTTGACATTGCGCACTGTGACAACCACCTCGATACGCTGAGAGTTGACTTTCTTGCCCTTCTTGTTCCAGTAGACGACCGGTTTGGGATTGCCGGTGGCCTGGCACACAAACGACGCCACGCCCCCGGATACGCCGATCTGGTCTGTGGGAATCTTGGTAAACTTGGGCGCAGCTGAGAAGAGAAAGCAAAAAAAAAAAAAAAAACGTATGTGAAAGTTGATCAGCAAAAGTGAGCGCGCAACCAACACCCTGCTGAGCAGTCCCAAATTTGCACCGGTCACAGTTTGTTTTTCGCTGCCTTGTGTTGAGCTAAATTCCCGGGTATCAACTAGAGGACACGCTGAAGGACTTCCTGTGGGTCATAAATAAAAGATTGGCTTGGGCTTTAGAGGAACGGCTCCCTCTGTCCAACTCGCTTGCTTACACTCGGCTTCTTCCAGGCCAGCAAAGACGCTCTTATGCAAGCATTAAGTACACCATACATAAGCATCTAATTGGTGTGTATTAATAACAGATGGGTCAATTTGTCAGCACAAGCATCACCTTGGGGGATTTATACTTGTACATTCTGAACATCTTTACCATTTTGGTCAGTCTATCGACATTACTGCTAATTTGCTTTACCCAGAGGGAGGAATTGGAGGAGAATGATTGGGACTATTACGCTTTGTGTTGGAGCGCAGGATTAGAAAAGTGCTGCAATTGCCCTCTGCACGAAAACAGCAATTTTCCAAGCCGGCCATTGAGCCAATATTACGGAACCTCCATGGTTTTTTTTTTCCTGGCAAGTGAGTCAGATCAATCAAACGGCCAGTGTGCACCCAGCCCTTGCTATCTGTCTGTGGCCTGTTGCCATGGTGGCCAGCTTAACTCCTCGTCAGCTACAGAATCGCTGCGATCCATCAGGGTGAAGGCAGGATGACCCTTACCATGGCAACCCGAATCCCTCCTCCCACTCCCCTAAGTCTGGGCGGCTAAGGTCCTGCTGTGTTGACTCATTCCGGATTCTCTCAAGACAGAATCGGAGCTGAGAAAAAAGCCTATCAAATAATCACTTGCAGATTGGAAAAAGGCTGTTTGCACATTTTCACATCTCAGTTGCATTACGGTGACTAAGAATGGGCGAGTACTGACACCATGTATCGATATCGCGCCGATACCCAGCATGATTTCACAGTATTGTACTCACGATGGCTTTTGTAGCCATGTTATGATAAGGAACTAGCATCAGCACTGTAACAAGGAAAATGCTATATTGTCATACAGGTATGTAACTTTTTCTTTAAAATGATACATCATTGTTTTTTGGGGGATTTTTTTGTGTATCAAAAACAGGGATGAATGACCGGGTAGCAGTTATCGGTACGGGGCCTATAACTGGCATTATTTCAAGGTATTGGTACTTGCAACATGCCATTCTTATGATCAGGAACTAGAAATAAAAAATTAGAACATAAAAAATGGTATTGATTTAATGCTATTTTAAGGAAAAAATACTACATGGGATATATAGGCCTTTCTTATTATTTGTCATTGTTTTTAATTGGAAATTTTATTTATCAAAACTAGTAGTGGTATTGGTAGTTGGTATCGGTGACTACGCAAGACTTGAGTAATCATACTAGTATCAGTCTGGAAAAACAATGATATCCAACATCCCTAATTAAAAGTACTAGTGGTATCAGTACTTGTTATCAGTATCAGTGACTACTCAAGAATTGAGTACTCGTACTGGTATTGGTCTGAAAAAAAAATTAGTATAGAGCAGGGGTCTCCAAGTTGGGTCCTCGAGAGCCCCTATCCAGCCTGTTTTCCATGTTTCTCTCCACTAACACACCTGATTCATGATTGGGATCGTTATCAGGCTTCTGCAAAGCTTGCTGATTAGCTGTTCATTAGATTCAGCTGTGCTAAAGGACGGAGACATGGAAAACAGGCTGGATAGGGGCTCGCGAGGACCGAACTTGGAGACCCCTGGTATAGAGCATCCTTCGTCAAAGGTACAAGTGGTATCTGTACTTGGTACCGATATCGGTGACTGCTCAAGAGTTGAGTACTCGTACTCGTATTAGTCTGAAAAAAAAAAGTGGTATCAAACACCCCTAATCAAATGTCCTAGAGGTATTGGTATTTGGTATCAGTATTGTTGACTATTCAAGAGTGACTACTGGTACTGTTATCAGTCTGAAAAAAACAGTGGTATCGGTATTTGGTATTGGTATTGATGACTACTCATACTGGGATCAGTCTGAAAGAAAAAGTGGTGGCTAAGTGGCTAAGAGTGACTATAAACAGTGAACTTGCTAAAACACCAGGTGTTCCGAGATGTGACGTGATCACACCTGATCTATAACTGGGTGTTGATGAGAAATAAATGAGTCTGATTCCATCAACGATACTGCTTACTAGGGATGTAACGATATCCAAACATCACGATACGATATTATCACGATATGAACATCACGATACGATAATAATCACGATATTGTGGGGGGGTTGACGATATTTAAAAAAGATCACAATATTGTAAAAAAAGCGAGCTCATATTAAAAAAATCACAATATTGTGCTTTTGTACATAACAGCAATGCATATAAACCACCGACAATCGCTAATAACAACAGTGAGGCTCTTACTTGCTAATGCAAGCACACATTGATCGCTTCACAAGCAACTTAGGTTCGCCTTCATCTGACAATTAGCATAGATTTTAAACATAGAAGGGTAAAACATCCCTAATGAAAATTAAATTGCACTAATACTAGCCACTAGAGGGTGCTAGAACTGCACAAATGGAAATCAACATGACTTTTTCAACAAATGTGCTCCTTTTAAATATTGTGAACATGACAACGACGATATTGTGGCAGTTTTAATATCACAATATCACGATATTGCCCTAATCGTTACATCCCTACTGCTTACCAGTCTGAATTCATTTCAATTCCCATCCTGATTTATAACCTATATAATTCTACTGAAAAAGAGGCCGATACGAGGTGTGTTAAAAGGTCTCCAGGACTGGTTGTCATAAGATCTTGGAAATGAGAAGAAAAAAAAGATCACACGGAGACAGGAAGGATGAGCAGGAAGGCTGCTTCAGCGCGGCGATGTTCTTTTTTATCAGGAACTGCAGGATGCTCAGGGGTGTTCAGACACACGTTGTCCTACCACAACTCTCGCCTCCGCAGTATCCCTCTCTAGACGTGCCTGTGAGATTGTCTGGCTCTAAATTTGTACGATAACTGTGCTGTACACATCCTAAAAGGAAATACCATGATTTGTTTGAGTTTTGCAGCCTTCAGGTTTTTGAGTAGGAGTCTCCTTCTGAGCAAAAGCTCTCAAAATAGGTCTGATTGTGAGATTTTATCCTGTGCACAGCCCTCTTTTGGTTACACCACATTTTTCCTTTTGAATTTAGGCTTGGCTGGGCCATTTAAAAAAAATAATTCAGTAAATTCCTCCTCAGCTTTCTACTAGACATCGAAAGGTTTTTGGAGGCGAGGAATTGACGGATGTGATGATGTATTTGCAAGTTTTGGTAAACATCAGCCACCCCCCCTAAAGCCCCAGTTGCAGCTGAGGAAAAACAAGCCTAAAGCATAATACTCCCACCAGCACACTGCGTTTCTCTGTGGGTGTGGTGTTCCTCTGGTGATGCTGTTTTGGCGCCCAACATAGAAATTGTGGCCAGAAATTCTACCCTGGTGTCATCAGGCCACAACACATTTTCTGGCTTGCATTTGAGACACGTGAATATTATATTCTTGTTAGATTTTGCAATGCCTGGACAGGGGCGTATGCTGCCGTGTGTTGTCGGGGAATAAACAAAAGAAATCCTGAATGTCAGAAATGAAGTGGTCTCATTGAATGCTTTTATCCACAATCCTCAACAGGATGATACCGAAAGCCGGAGTTGGCACAGTGCAGTCAATTAGAACAAATTCACGGTCGTCATTTCAAGTCCCAAGAGCCCCGTGTACCTGGCCTACTAAACTCAAAGCGAGGCTTGGGGACATTGGGAGTCGTGAGCCCCTAAAACCTGCAAAAGTACAAAAATGGCAACCTCGGACTGCCTTGTTCCTGTGACAGGATTATGCCTGAATTTCATATGCCTTGTTGAGCTCCAACATGATCTCGCTGGCTTTATGTACAGTCCAGAATGTTTTCTGTGCTCTCTTAAATGCGCTTCAACACCAATCCTCTTGCAAAAGCGACCCCGCTGGCAATGTTACCACTTAAGCCTCTTCTTAAAGCCAGGGAAAAGCCCTGCAAGGCACCGACTTTGGCTGGATTTGCACTGAACAAAAACTTGTTATGACTGCGTGGTTGCGGGAAGCTGCCCGCAAAATAGGTGACTAATGAGGGGATCTTTCGCTTCATAAAAAGCTTCCGCTTGTTTTCACCAGAGCAGCCGGGTCAACTAATCTTCGAGCAATTGCCTACTTTTATAAAGCTTTTGAAAGCCTCAATCGTATAAGTGACTGATTGAGGCTGCGCTCAGTGGCAGGTGTAACAAAGCAATCGACACGGGAACGAATGGAGGTCTGTGCGCAACAGGTCAGGATGCGACGCTTCCTTGAAAGTGGGAAATGCAAAATTAAACGCATCCGCTTTGAAAGACATATATCGGCCAGGGAGCGTTTTTACAAATTGCATTTGACTCTTATAGAGAAATATAACTATGTCAGGGCTTTAGAGTGTAACCAGCTGTGATCTGACGAGCCTTTAAATCATGTTCACTCGCCCTGTTTATGTTTTGACATATGCCAGTTTAAATATATTGTATAGAATAAGCAATTCCCAGACATACCCTATATATATATTTACAGTAATAATGACTGAGACACAGTTAAGAACATCCAATCCACCAAATCGGTGCCATTTGCATCATTACGAAATAAAATATATAAAATATTAGGGGTGTTAAAAAAAATCGACTCTGCAATATATCGCGATACTACAGCACGCAATTCTCGAATCGATTCAATAGGCAGCCGAATCGATTTTTTTAACATCCATTTTTGATGGAAAAATATTCAACAAAACGTCAAACTTTCACACCTTAAGCATGGAAGAATGTTATATTAATGGAACATTTAGTCTTAATATTTTATTTCAATGCTGTTCAAACATGTTGTTAAACCTGTTTGCTACATACAGTGGCTCACAGTTATAACATAATAATACATTTTCATACAAATCTTACAGTGTACATGTACTGTATAAATTAACTGAATGGTATTTTATAAATCTGAGTAAAAAATATCGCAACAATCGACTTGTAAATTCGTATCGGGATTAATCGGTATCGAATCGAATCGTGACCTATGAATCGTGATCCGGATCGAATCGTCAGGTACTAGGCAATTCACACCCCTATAAAATATGATATATGACAATATTAAATGTAAAATCTGTTGTCTTGTTAAGCAAATATGGCCCTATTTTTGTGGACAGGTGCCCGTGCGCTCGGCGTAAAAACGGCTGCAACGACGGACGGTATTGCAAACACCTTCTATCTTTGCTAGTTCAACAAAATACCAAAAGAAAGAAAACTCCACCCATGTGCACAGTCAGACTGCTTTGCACTACACTTGCACACATTGTTCTCATTGCATGAAAGATTAATACAATTTCAAAGATTACCAGTAAATTAAACTTTTTTTAAATGATGGAAAATAGCAGGTGTTGCCTAAGACTAGACTTTTACCATGAAATATAGTCATTTAATTTAGTTTTTTTGTTGTTGTTGTTGTTTTTTTGTTTTTGTTTTTTTAGGGCTGTCAAAATTAAATTAAAGCGTTAAGTCTGGAGATTCATTGGAATTCATTAAAGCTTTTTTTTTTTCTTTTTTCTTTTTTTTTTTTTTAACTCAGTAAACCCAATGTTCATCCAAACTTGGAAGAGTCACTGACGATAAATAAACATGGACTCTAGGTAGTTTTATTTTCTGATTTACTTGTTTGACACTTGTTGGAGACCTCTAAAATAATTGGCTAGGTCCTGTTACCTGAATTGTATTATTTATTTAGTTATTTGCTGTTATTTGTTTAATTGTAAATTACATTTTTTTGTTGAATCATTGTCATAAAAAAAATCTAACAAAAATAAAAATAAAAATATGCACACAAGAAATTAATTAATAAATGATCATTCAAAAAATGATTTCAGTATTTGGTTATAAGCTCCCCAATTAACATACATTTCTTTGACTTCTCTATAATGCATTTCACATATGTTCCAACTGACAGGCTGCTATGGAAATGTATACTGTAGCTTTACTGACTACAACATATGATACACATACTGCAGGAGTAAGTCACTGATATGGCGGCAAAAATAGCACGCTTTCAAATTAGCAATGAAAAAGAACATTACAACAATACCTTACAGAGAAATACAATTTGCATTTTTTTGTATGCGAACGTCTGCGGCGCGTATGTGTGCGTGTATTTCAGTGTGTGTGTGTTGACCACCGAGGCGGGAAATCAGCGCAAATGTTGTCATCAAAAGGATGATGAGAAACATGCTGATGGGACCTCCCGGCTTATCAAAACACATTAACAAGCAGCAGTCACAAGGCTGCTTTCTATCACATGCACAATTTCTGACAGACGCGCACGCCAAATCCCACACGTGCCCCTCGTATATGCACACTGTGGCTCAATACATTGACACCTGATTATTCGGCAGCTGCGCCAATGACGTGAAGGAGTGTGACGTGCGCGATTGCTTGGATATGGTCGGAAGGTTGTCTGTCTGCGAAGGTAACAAGACGGAGACGCACCCCGAAATGCTCAAATCTGATTGACGGACGATTTCAATGTCAACATGCAATCTCGCTAGACATCCTGCCTATTTCCTGAGAAATACTCCCAGCTATTATAGAACTTTTGTTGCTATGGCAACCAAATCATGTAGGACAGCCTGTTCTCACAAGAACTTCGGGAGGTTTCAGACAAAAGGAGAGGACTGTAATGAATATAAACTGACAGGCAGTATGCTGAAAAAGTCTTTGGGAATTAATGCATGTTTCTCAACTCTCTTTTCAGTAGTTTTTTAATCTAATGTTATCTAATGTCAGCATTAAATTAAAATTAATTTAATTTTTAAGAAAAAAATGTGATATTTGACCATTTAACTGGATTGTTTTACATTTTATTTCTATATGTATTTTGCCATTGAAGGCTGATGCATGAATTTTATGTATGTTTCCAGTTATATTAATTAAGCCATCTGACTACCAGGAAGCCCCGAGAGTGTGCGTGAATGCGTGTGCGCGTCCCCTTTTTCACCCCTAAAATGATTAGTGCGTGCCAACAGATGCACACACACTGTTGCACACAAGATTTTTGTGCATCACCTTCAATTGGAAAATGGTTGAATGTGCCAGTAAAAATATCAACTATCGCGACTTTCTTCCAAATTAAATGCTGGCATTAGGTAATGTGTGTTTAGAAACTGTCATGGCAGTAAGATTGAACAGGTCAAGGAAGCATTTCCCGACACAAAAATGTCCAAAAAGATGAACACGAGTTCCATTTAATTAATGTTTTTTTTTTGTTTTTTGTTTTTTTGTTTTTTTATGAATAATGAAAGAAGACCCCTTGTGATGGGTTCAATTTCTAATATATATATATATATATATATATATATATATGTGTATACATATATATATATATATATATATATATATATATATACGTATATTACGGGTGTGCCAAAAAATCGATTCATAAAAGAATCGAAATTCTCATTTATTAATCGAATCGATATTAATATCCAAAAATCGATTTCATTTAAATTAGAAATGAAGAAGAAGGGGAAAAGGCAGTTGTAGCCCACATGCTGTTTTTGTGGAAAAAGGCACTTACAATACAAAATTAATAAATGTTTAAAAAAAAAAAAAAAGACACTTTAATGTCTCTATTTGTCATTTTGTCTTACAAAACAGACTGGAGTAGATCATGACAATGTCGTGCATATCTGTAAATTGAAGCAGAAATAATTTGTCAATCAAATCATTTTGAATCGAGAATCGAAAATCGATTCTGAATCGAATCGTAGACCCAAAAATCGTAATCGAATCGAATCGAATCGTGAGGAGACAGTCAAAGATTCCCAGCCCTATCATATATATATATATATATATATATATATATATATATACATACATACATATATGAAAACAAAACTCAAATCGAAACAAAAAAAAAAAATGAAAATTCCAAAACTATAATAACTCTGCTTCTGAATTCGTCTCAATGTGAGTTGCGGGCTACAGCAGCTTCTTGTGAGTGTTCTCATTTTGTATTTGTCTTTAAATCCTGCTCACATGTGCCAACAAGTGTGGCTCTCCTTGCCCACACTGTGAGGGCATAACAGTACCTTGAGTCACTCCACCTTGTACCTTGTATTAAGAAAGAGCGTATGTACGGTCTTCTTAACACATTCACTGCCAGCCCAGCAAAAATGCATTATTTGACGTCTTTTTCCGTCAATGGCAGTCAATGACTTAAGATGAGATGTAACCAAAATTGATGGATTTTTAAGCAACATTTGCCTTAAAAAAAAGAAAAAAAATGAAAAAAGGAGGCTGCAATATAATCACAAAATATATTGGCACATTGTGTTTAACACATTCACTGCCAGCCCAGCAAAAATACATTATTTGACGTCTTTTTCTGTCAATGGCAGTCAATGAGTTAAATATCACTCGACATACCTGGTACCGCAGAAAGACTGTTGACTTTAATTAGCAGGATGATGAGATGCAGGAGGAGACAAAGTGGGGAGGTCCTGGGGCGGAACCCCGGGCTCAGCCTCCTGGACTGGGCTGGTGCTCCGCCTGTGCTGCACAGATGCATGGTCCCGCTGTAGGCCGCTTGGAGATGACTGAAATGTGATTGTGGCTTCGCTCAGCAGGGGTAGGCACTCTGCACACACACACAAATACATGAAGGTCAGCCAAAATGGATGAAAACATAGTGGCCGCACCTCTGATTCATCGCTGAAATGTCAGCGCATTGCGAAAGGCAAGAGGGGACTCATCGAAAAATTCAAAGCGATGTCGGGGGAAACCTCCTTATGAAGAAAAATTAAAGGCAAATTCATGCTAATGCAGGATTAAGTCTTTTGATTTAGCCAGAGCACTTCAAACTGGGATTAAGGGCCCATGTGGGCCAGCCCCGACTCAACTAATACCCGAACAATAGCGCCACTGTGCACCAACTAAGACAAGAAACAGGCTGAAATTGTTATTTTGCCACACGGCTTCAGCAGTAATGAGCCTCTGTGCTAGTGAACCGTGAAATAAGCTGCAGTGATACATTTTTAAGTTGCTTTACTCTCCTCAAAAGTCATAAATTAATTTATCTTTAGCTCTGACTTAAGTAATTCGATTTCACTGTTATGGCGGAACATAAAGGAGTCAATTAATAATAGCGCTGGAGTGTGCCGCCGTAATGGAAAACATTTCATTGAGGGGCCAGGATGCGGCAAAACTGCAATAGCGGCAGATACATCAAAGACTGCAGATTTAAAGGAAGGTCGCTATCCGTCCCTCTCCTCGTTAACTCATTCACTCCCAGCCATTTTCACATTTCTCAATCCCGTTCGCTCCCGGCTGTTTTACTGGATTTTGACTGATTTTGCAAATCCCACAGAATATTGTGTTCTATTGCTATAAAAGCATGGAAATCAAAAGAAAGATTAAAGTCTCTTCTTTCATCATGAAAAAAAGTATATTTCCATCTGTTTTCGTTTTGCAGCAATTAGAATTAGAAGAGAGCTAAGTTTCATCATTTTTCACAAATCTATTTAAAATTGTAAGTAATTGAGCTTTTTTTTCTACATGGCCCTGGTTGATCTCCTTTGCTCTGCTGCCACCTGCTGGCCGTTTGTGTAATAACTACCATTTCTGCAACCGTTCTTTGCAGTTGAGAGGCTGCATCAAAGCCTTCTGTATGCTCTAGCATTAAAAAAAACAAAAAATACGTATAAATACGTCTTTGGGACACTTAGAACATGGAAAAATTTATTTATACGTTATTGGGAGTAAATGAGTTAAAAGCGCGCACATACGGGTTCACATCGTTCAGATGTGCTCTTGCAGAGGCTCACACAGACTGAGCAGAGGCACACTGTCCCTCAGTCAATAACTCTTCAGTCGTGTCCGCCATGTCAAAACACAAGTGGGGGAGAAAGGAGCCTTTGTTCACCTGAAAGCCAAGCACCAATACTGAGTATGTGGGCAAAAATAATGGGCGCACCAAATGTAATCCATCAATCCACCTGAAACTTTATTTTTCATCTTACCAAGACGTTTTGAACAATTCTGTGCAACCAACATTATGGGAATAGTTTGGGGAATTCCATTTATATGTTCCATTGTTAGTGTTGCCCAGTTGCGCAAGGGTCTTTTAGGCCCCCCGCACACCAAGCGAATGAGCACCACAAACCATCGAAGCAATGAAATTGAAAAACTGCGACCCTGTATCAGGTTTGCGCCTCATGCAATACACTGTACTGTAATTTTTTTGGTCTTTTTTTATTGACAAAGTGAGGAAATGGGTGAGAATAAGCATAAGGAGTGTGGATTTTTTTTTTAGGCTGCTGGCAATGATCGATAGACCTAATGATCGAGTGCACTCGTGCATTTCAGCGAAAAAAAAATACACGCTTTTGATTTCTAGTCACAGGGGTGTATGAAGCGAGAAAATATATATTTGTCTGCTGAGCAGTTGATGCTGAACCGAAGTAATGTGGAATTACTGTAATTGAATTTTTTTAATGAATGAATTTTTTTACAATGTCTCAATCTAATAGGGGATTTTGTCACGGAAAATACACAATTATGTGAAAATGGGAATTCTTGAATTATCTCAAATAATAGCCTCATGATAATTCTTGATGTTGGAAAGGTTGGAGCTGAGAACTTTGAAAGGACAAGTTGGAAATTTGGGAGAAATTGGGAGGTTTTAAATTGTTCGGGTCATTGGAATGATTTGTATTGCTATTCTGCATTCACACGATTACCTGTAGTCGAGTTTTCCCAGAATAAGTTCCATAAAAAGTTGTATTGTAATTTTCAGTCTTCACTTGTCACCATTAATAACCTTGTCCACATAAAAAAGGCAACAACAAAAAAAAACAAGATAAAGAATGAGAAAAATAAAGACTGTGTGTTGGTTGTTTAGGGAAGCATGTGGCCAGAATCTGCCTCGTAACTTTTGCGTGGGAATCTTGGTTCAGCTTTCACTATGTGGAGTAAACGCACTCCCTGCGCCCATTTCGGGTTTTCTCCGGGTAATCCAATTTCCTCCTACATTCCAAAACCATCCAGACTAATAGGTTTACTAAATTGCCCTTTGGCGTAAATCTGAGTGTGAATGGTTGCTTGTCAATATGTGACCTGTGATTGACTGGTGAGTGTAATCCGCCTTTCACTCAAAGTCATCTGAAATAGACTCCCGCTCACCTGTGACCCTGAACAGGATAAGCAGTAGAAAATGGATAGACTGGGAGGTTAGGGATGAGGGAGATCAGTTTTCTCATTCCTTCTTGCCTCATTTTCAATCCGGTTTTGAATTTTTGTTTTGACTTTTGGACCATCTATTTTCCTTGGAATTTTAGATCAGCTGCCAATTTGTTAAACAGTAAATTGTTCAAGATCTGAAGTTGCGCAAGCAAACCTTATGGAGATTCGGAGAAACACCACTCAAGATGTTCCAATACGTTTGTCCATATGCTGTGAATGCCAGTGGTCAGTGATGGAAATGCTTTCAGAAGTACTTTTCTACATTGACAGCATAAACGATAACATTTGTTCCATGAAATTGTATTAATTTAATCCCTACAGTCCATTCACTTTATCGCTGGCCAAGGTAACTTTGTTAGCAATGGGACTGCTTCTCTAAACCAATCAAATTTCACATTTGTTCTCACATGGTAAGTCAGAGCCAGACCGCTGTCCTCATGATGATGTCAGCATTTTTACATCCTCTGATTTGTTGATCACAGCAAAACGTGTTACAGCCAAGTTGGCAAAAAAACTCAATACATTTAATAAACAAATCTCTGGTGAGTATGATGTATTTTGACTATTTTTTATGTTTTTGTCGTGGATAAATCTTGATTAGAGTAGCAAATTGGCCATTGAAAACAAAGTCCGAAACAGAATTTTCCCCATTCGAGTCAGAACATGTCATAGCATATTGTTATCTGATAGGGCTGTTGCCCTTACGTCTCCATAGGCTACATTTGACGTATCTACATGGGGAATGCACATGTGAGAAAGCCACCTACCCTACGCCGTTCGTTCTGAAATAATAATGGGAATATTGGCCTGGCTAACGACTTCCTAGCAACGGGAATATTTGACCGCTATCGCCTTGCTGTTGGCAGGCTAACGCTGTGCTAGCAACAAACGAAAGGGAATTTGCAAATTTGGATGTTGGACATGAGAGACAAACTTGCGTAGCGCTAGCCAGGATGATGTTACTAGAAATGTAGATTACATTAAAATGGAACCAAAGAGAAAAATAACAACCTTTGTTCTGCCATTGGCCAGTCCCTTACCAAAAAGTACATAAGTACATAATAGTACATAATATTCAGTAGGCCTATACTTAAAGGGACGTCAACGTGAAAAAACAACTTTTTGGAGCTTTTAGCCGTGTTAAAATGCTAATTTCTCACCAAAAAACACGACGGAAGTGGTGGTTTCCTCCATTTCCTCCATTTGTATGAGAAATTCTAGTTCATTCTGCTCTCCATGCACCAGCTCCACCCAACCTGAGCAAACAAGCTGTTGGTACTCTTTGACATCATAAGGTGCGGACACCCCCCCGCACTGCCTCTGCGACTAATCGCACACCCACATTCTCTGAAACCTCCATGTGACAAAAGTAGCCTTTATCAGTAAACATTCTGTCCAAATGCATTCAAAGTAATCAATTATCCTTCACATTTGCAATGCCAACGTGCAATGACAATTGGCTGTGTTAAAATCCCAGGTTCTGGCTGACACTTGAGTAAACTACAAGTAACACTTTTGCACTGTTGAACCTAGCTGAATGAATAGTATAGAGGTTAGTTCGCTTGCTCTGTAAGAAGCAAGTCACTGGTTCGAGACGAGACCAGTTTTTTTTTCCCTCCTTCTTTCCTCTCCTCCCCTCCTCCTCTACGATTTCAAGCAACCTTAACCTCTAGGTTATCTAACCACATGGTGTTTAGATCTTTAGAAATAAATGTAACCTATAATTTCAGTCTGTTACAGCTAGTGCCTTCTAAGTACCGTAAATACTATAGTGTAAACTTTTAGTATATGTTTCAGTATACTTACAAGTACACTTAACATTTATTTGGTGGAGTATACTTCTAATAAGTAGGCTACAAGAAAAGTAAACTGGATGTATACTCCTAATTTTGAGTATAATTCAAAAAGTACAAGTACATTTTAAGTATATACTATAGTATGTAAACTTTTAGTATATGTTTCAGTATACTTACAAGTACACTTAACATTTACTTGATGGAGTATACTTCCAATAGGTACAAGAAAAGTAAACTGAAAGTATACTCTTCCTAATTTTGTATATATGTATATATATATATATATATATATATATATATATATATATATATATATATATATATATATATATATATATATACACATTTGAGACATGCTAGCAGTGGTTTTAAGTGTTGGATTAATCGGGTAATTCCCGAGTGAAAGCCAAGTTCCTAAATTGCATGGCCCGCCACGGGTAAGTGCCCAGAGCGTGACAAGTCATGTATCCGCAGTTGATAGTCCATATTGTCACTGATGTATCAGCATGCACAAAAGCGACGCCTTCACTGTGACATCCCCGCTGCGTGGGCGCTAATGGTGTGTCGAGGTTACCGCTGACCCTTCCTCGCCTATTTTCCTAAACGAAAGGGGCATTTCTGGTGCGTTACATATTCAAAGACTCCCCCGTCTACTTATCGAGCTAATGACCTGCTCCAACACATTACTGGCTGCCACTTCCTCCTCTAAAAATAGCCGATCTGGAAACGCACGTCTGTCTATCTGATATACAGCCTCTCTTTCGTTCACCGCTCCGTAGCCTCGCTCTTATCTCAGGCCGGTGTAATCGAGGTTGAATAGAAAAGCTTTCAACATGTCCGTTTTTCAATTGAACAATATGATAAGAAGAATCAGGGCTCATTCAAGCTCCGGCGGCAGCACGTTAAGTAAATTCCCCTCTTAGGGAAACTCAATTTGCTGCTGTTAATCTAACTAGGGCTGCTGCTCCGTGTGCAGACACATGGCCCGCTCCAGCATTCGACGCCGCTCATATATATTTCACTGTCTGCTCCCTCTCTCCCGTTTTGCCGGGTTTTTCCGAGGCCTCGCTATCTCACCGTGCCCTCATCGTCACCCTTCATATCTTTCTTGCGGTTTATCCGGCGCTCCCTGTTGTCTTTCACCTGCTGACAAAGCCCTCTCTCTTCCCCTTCCACTTTAGTCACTCACCCAGCCTCCTAAAACCCTTTAATCTTTCCCTCGTCTCACTTCTGCATTTGGTGGCGTATTCCTGAAATCTCCTCATCTCCCTCCCTCCCCGCGCCCTTCGTCTTCTTGTTAACCTCTGGCGATGTCGTCCTCTGCGCGGCACCCTTTCGTTCATCCCCCCCCTCCTCCTTCTTGCGGCGCGCACTCTAACCTCACGCTCATGGCCAAATCCTTTCTCCTGTGCCCAGCTGCTCGGCATCGGCTCCTCCAGCTGCCGCTGAGCCATCGACAGCATTCAGACAACAGGCTTTGGAGCATCTTACAGCTGCGGTTATTGGACGGTGCCAGCCAAAGCAGATGCAGTGAGCAGTGGCCTGCTGGTGGTTGGGTTAAAGTCTCTAGGCGTGGAGCGGGAAATGCACGGTTGTGCGATGGAGAGGAAGATGCATGGCTAACATTGGGATCTGAAATTTAGGGATGCTCATTCCAATCTGGATGTCAAGAATTTCTTAAATAAAATGTTGGTTCTCCAATTGTGTCAGTAAATTTAAGTTTGCAAATGTTTAACATCTGCAGGGACCCCTCATAGTCCTAATTAAACATGGGCATCAAAAAGTTGCCTATATTTAAGATGTTAGGATATTTTCACATTGTTTATGTCAGATTATTTTTTTTTGACTGAAAGTTGTAATCCTATGAAGATAAAGTTTCATTTTCCCCATAAAAACTGAATCTTGCGATATTAAAGTTAAAGAAAGCCACATTTTCACAAGTGAATTTCAAAACTAAAACTTTCTTCTTGATCCTTTTTTTTTTCAGGAAAAGATGCCTTATCTAAAAAAAAATATGCTTTTTGTTCTAAAAGAAAGTTTTTATTTTTCGGACGTATTCTATTGCACGGCAATTTCAATTTAATTCAAAATTTGTATTTATTTATTTTTTTTTTAAGTGAAAGGGGGACAGAAAGAAGTAAAACTTATTTTATCTGCCCCTGATCAAAAATAAAATAAAAATGAAACAACAATTATAATAGTAATAATAATCAACACAAAATAAATGACATTAAGCAGTCAAGATGCTATTATGGTAGCAAACAAAATGATTCAAGAGCATGAACTTGTGCTATAAATATTTGTCTAATAATTGAGCTTTTTTGGATTTTTTTAAAAATACGAATAGACTGAGATGATTTAGTTATGTAATCCAGATTGCTCCACAGATTGAAATACATCGTTCTTTTTGTTTTGTTCTGTATTTAGGTTTGGAAAAAATATATGTTCTTCTTAATTTGTACTCACTTTCCCTTTTTTTTTTTTTTTGATTTGCATGTTAAATGGTAAAATTTCAGGATGGGCTTTATTATCTTAAGGCGGTTAAACTCCATCAATTCATTAAATTTTAAAGTTTTTAATTGTATAAATAATGGATTAGTGTGGTCTCTGAAACACGTCCGCCTCCCAGTTCTGAGGACTCGGGTTCGAGTCCAGGCTCCGGCCTTCCTGGGTGGAGTTTGCATGTTCTCACCGTGCCTGCATGGGTCTTCTCCGGGTACTCCGGTTTCCTCCCACATTCCAAAGACATCCATGGCAGGTTAATTGGGCGCTCCGAATTGTCCCTAGGTGTGCTTGTGTGCGTGGATGGTTGTTCGTCTCTGTGTGCCCTACGATTGGCTGGCGACCAGTCCAGGGTGTACCCCGCCTAAAATAAAACTCCACCCATGTGCACAGTTATGAACGCCACACATGGGAGGCGATGTCGCTCGCTCTCAATTCATTTCCTATGGAAGCAGAAAATCTTCTGCCCTCCTCCTACTGGGCGAAAGGCGACATTCGTGCATGCGAGATTTCACGCTCGTACATGTAGACGTACACGCAGAGGCCTGCGACGCGATACTAGAAAGTTGAAAAATGTTCAGCTTTTGTCACTGTCGCTAGAAACTACAACCAAATAGTGGAGGTTTGATTAGTGAGCCAATGAACACAGGGCATGCTACACAGTGTGCTATCCATCAAAATGGAGGAGCTAATTTTAGCTAGGAATGTAACGATAACGGCAATATCGTGATATCGCGATATTAAAACTGCCATAATATATCTTCGGCATCATGTCACAATATTAAAAGCAGCACATCTGTTAAAAAAAAAAGTCGGGTTGATTTCCATTTGTGAAGTTCTAGCACCCTCTTGTGGCTACTTGTTTTAGTGAAATTTAATTTTCACAAGGCATGTTTTGGCTCTTCTATGATTAAAATCCATGTTAATGGTCAGATGAAGGGGCACGTAATATGCTTGTGAACCGAGTCAATATGTGGAGGAACTCAATGTGTGCTTGCATTAGCAAATAAGTGCCTTAATATATATAATATTTATATATTTTTATATGTAATATTTATAATACTTTTATAATATGTTTCATTGCTGTAATGTACAAAAACTGAATATTGTGGGGGGGTTTTTTAGTATGAGATGTTTTTTTTTCCAATAATGTGACATTTTTTTGTACCGCCAACCTCCCCACGATATTGTGATAATTATCGTATCTTGACCTTCATATCGTGATAATATCGTATCGTGATGTTTGGATATCGTTACATCCCTAATTTTAGCAGTGTCCGACTATCCCATGTTTTATGATATTTCACACAATGATTTCCCTGCATGGGAGCTTTTTGGTTAGGGTAAGTTTTCTTTAACCACTATTGCATGCAGGTCTGTTCATTTTCCACATTTTTGACCTTTCTGTTTTCAAAATGGCTTCCGCCCAATGCCAGCAATATTTTGCCGACTAGTATATTCTTTTAGGGGTTGCTAAGTCTTTGAAAAGACTGGTCGTGAGCATGAATGCATTGTGAAGCCGACATCACAACATATTATGCCTGATCATCTCTCAGCATCAAGCCAACATAAGAGAAGGCGTTGGTGGGAAGGGGGAGCCAAGGGAGGAGGGAAGCTTATTACCGTTTCAGCGTGACAACACAGATGGTCATCCAGACAGATAGATAGATGAGGGATACATGTGCTATTTATTGCATGAAGCAGATAATGACACCCCAGCTCAGGTGGCGAAATGTACACTGGTTATTGTGCGCCATCAGACTGATGTAATAACATTTTTTAGTGTGGCCCTGCTCCCGTGGGACCCCCTGGAAGACACTTGTTCTTCTTTCTTTTCTTTTCTTTTTTTTTGCCACCATTTCTACCCATGATGCCCTTCACCAGTAGCGGCAGACCTGTCTCCATGACAACAAGCGACGGGCGCTAAAATAGAAAGATCATTCTGCAGCGCATTACAAGCTAGGAGACAGATCTTTTCTTGTCGCGTGTATTTGATTGTCGATTGCAAAACGGGGAGAAAAAATATATTTAACTCCATTGCACCACAAAACTTTATGGCGGAATTCTAATTAATTCGCAGTCACTTTTGTTCTCGCATGTTTACACTCCAGCCTGTGATCTAATAGTGCTCACGATGCAGCTCCAAAATAACCTTGTTTTCAATTATTCATGCCTTTGTGTGCCATTCTTTTGATAAGTTGAGAGGAAGGCTGGATTAGTCACACACTGGGAGCGGCTGGGACTAATATTACCTCACGCTTCCTGTGACCCCGCAACCTCTAGGCGAGCGACACTTGCAAATTCACACACACCCACTGGGCAATATACACACACCCACACAAAACACACATCCACAAAAAAAAAAAAAATGGGGAAAAAAACACACACAAACGTAGCAGATGGCAAAGCATCATGGGGGAGATTGGCAGGCGCTCTCTGTCACACTTTTCTCTTTTAAACACAAACTTCAAGATACGCACACATACACGCGAACGCACACAACGAGGATCAGAGGCACAGGATGAAGTATGGCTTACTGCAGGCATGAGTTGCGTTGCCCTGGTTACATTTTTAGGAGTGAAGGAAAAAAATATATCTAAGACTCTCTAACAGAAAACGCACCTGTCACTCAAATATGGAGAATCTTTGCCCTGAATATCAATGAATGTGGCGGCCTCAGGTGCATTTCTCTCTGCCTTTAAAATGTTTGCATTGGGGTGACAACTTGTTTACATTCACTGGTAACAACAGAGGGTACATGCGCTTAATGTAATGAGATCAAATGGAAAAAGATACTCCTTTTAAAGGATGATGCTGAGTTTTGATACTGACAGTAGTCCGATAGCACTTGATTAGAGTCTAGTTTGTGTTTTCTGTTAAATGTCACTACATAATTTAGCATGCTGAGGCTGATTGGAAACAGAATTCAAATGATGGGTAGGATAAACAGTATCTCTTCATTATTCAGGACATGAAGACATTCATAAAAGAGCAGTGACGTCTCTACATTTGGGGCCAGTGGGGCCGGGCCCCACCAGATGGCGCCGTTCAGCACTATGCTGTAAAAGAGTCAATGTTTAAGACCAGTATTTATGTTATTGGTCTTCCAATTAACTTTAAAAAGACAAGAGGAATGAATTCAAGGGAAATGCTTGTCGACGTCAATAAAAAATACACGGTAGTGCCATGAATACGACTGACACATTCGGTCAATGATCTGCTTTGACTTGTGAGCAAAAAATTTGAGATAGAGTTGCTGTATGTTGTAACTTATTTCACAAAAAACAGCAGGTTGGAAAAACATTCAATTGGCACTCCCAGCTGAAGTTTATTGTCAAACAAAACAAAACTATTTTATACATTCTCTATTTCAAACAACCACATAGATACAGTAGATAAGTTATTTTAGCTAAATGCTAACAAACAATGCAAATCATCATGGGCTAACGAATAACATCTGTGCCTTTAAGCCAGTGGTGTCTAAACTACTTTTTTTTTTTTTTTTTTGTGATCAACAGCATATACTATAAATAATATTTGACATGGCCCACAATGCAATTTAAAATAGGGGGTGTGGACAGTGTTGCTGTCAAAAAAGTGGGATAATGTGAATGATGGGAACCGTCACTACTATGATTAAAAAAGATGTGCAAACACAAATATACAACTTAAATTGTAATATAATTTCTGTGGCAAATAAATATAATACAGTTCAGATTTTCTGCTGTCAGGATCCAATTTGTGAACATAGTACATGAATGATCCTCAAGTATGGTCATCTTACTACAGATTGCTCTCGGGTTGGTTCTGAATGTGGAGATCATGGGATTCAGCTATTGCTCAGTAAAGGTGTGGATGTAAACAATTTGAATTATCACCTTTAACAAAAAGCCTTGACCGAGCAGATTTTCAAAATAACATTGGATAAAAACAATGTGCAATTGTGTAATTGAAATGCTTTAAATGTGTTCAATAAGTAAAAAATAAATAAATGTTTGTATTCTTGATCCTGTCCCAAGAATGACTAAAATAACTGCAGATTACTGAATCACTGACAGAAGTTTTTCATTTTTGACCCTTCTATACTGGCCATGTTTTAGCCACGCCCCCAAAAAATCCAGACAAAGAGAGTTTTACACTATATCACAACAATCAGTAGGCTTCTAAATTGTTCTCAGTCGTTACACACATTTTCAGCACTTATCTTGATGTATCCATCCATCCATTTTCTCGACCGCTTACTCCTCACAAGAGTCGCGGGGGGTGCTGGAGCCTATCTCAGCTGGCTTTGGGGGTACACCGGTAAATGGTTGCCAGCCAATCGCATTATTTGATGTATTTAAGAACAAATCATGAAAATGACTTCACGGGGTCTTGAAAATAAATCTTAAAGGGAATGCTGTAGATTCCGAATTATGAAATGTTCCTTTTTTGTCATCATAAACCAGCAAATGGTTCTTCTCCAATTGATATAACATACGTGTAAAGCTCATTAGACCAAGCCACAACAGAAACAAATGTTGCCAAGGCACATCCTCTGTGGTGTTTTAGTTTTTACAGCAAGTGTTTTTCTCGATGTTGCCACTTAATCCACCATTAAAGCGTGACTAACTGGGCGGAGGATATTCAAAGTGATGGATTTATAGACGTACTTTGCTTCATTTGAGCTACATTTAAAGCGGCATCACCTGCTTTTTGGTGCTATCGTCTGCTTTGAGTGGTAATTGAAGGCGCTATTAACCTTTCCCAATGCACAACATCAGCATGTCATTAAAATTACACAAAGGCATCGCAATTGCTTCGGACCATTTTAGCTGCTGGGTCCTTTTTTTTTCCCCCCCAATAAAAAAATTCTGTGGATGTGCTTCAGCTGTTGCTCATCACAATTTCATAGCTCAGACAACACAAGAAATTGATGATGAAGCGTAAAAGGAGGGTTGGAGAGAAGCCTGACTTTACTTGTCTCCATGAAATGCAACATAAAATACTCTGCAAAGCTGCTACAGCGCAACAACAGGGCAATAAACAGCCACTCCTCTTATTGGGGCTCCAAGGTCAAAACCAAAAACTGCTTCCTATAATGGAGGCAGCAGATCAGCTGGGACACTGATGGAGTGGCTTTCACCCAGCAAAAAAAAAAAAAATGTATTAGCAAAATGGCTAAAAGTGCATAGTGAGAAGATTACAACAGAAGATCAGAGGAAGAGAAACACTTGGGAAGTGTTTGTGGAAGCGAGCTGCTATCTTCACACAAGCAAGAGTGTGTCGGAATAAGTCAGACACACTCGATTTAATAATTGAATAGGATAACATCTAATTGAGACACATTCTAATTAGATTACATAAGAAAAGTAGTGGTCTTTTTTTTTTTTTTTTTTTTTACTCTTACCTTTTTAATTAATCCACATCTTCTCCCAGTTAATTGTTTTGTATATTTTTGACAATTTTTTTTTTAAAGACTGTCATATGTTATGTTTAAGAGATATGTGATTTAAAAAAAATAAAATCTTGTTCATTATATATTACCTAGACATTTGCACTTTCTTATGTGTGAAGGCTGAAATGTTGAACTAAAAAAAATATTGAAATGTGGAATGACTGAACAATGTGGAATGATATTGAAAGATATACCGGTATAATGGTGTGAAATGATATTGAATGTAGTGATTTTTGAAAATGTGTCATTGGGAACTTTTGTGGGGCGTTGAAATTTTGGCAAGTTGAAAATCATTCCCATGGTGAATTGAATAAGATGAATGATTTAAATTTCAAACGGGAATGATGTAATGTTTAATGCAATGTGCCATTAGACAGCATGACTAAAATAAATAAATAAATAAAATCTTGGGGGAAACTCGGCCTCAATAGGAATGAATGAGAAATTTTTGGGTGAAAAGTGTTGAATTTCAGGAAAACCGTGAATATTTAAAATGATAAATGTACTAGCCCGCATGGCATGACTGTTTTAAATAAGTTAAACTTGAAATGATGTAAATTTGATGAGTTATGTGGAAGAAGATGCATGTGTGAGAAATAAAAGAAATAGGAATAACGTATCACTGGCAACACCTCATAAGTCACATTGGGAAAACGTTCACTTTTTTTTTTTTTTTTTTTTTCGGACAATCTATGCTTTTGGTCAGTCCTCATGTGTGGGTGTAATTTATACAAATTACTGTCCAATCTAAAGTTTTGAAAATAGTTTTCTCTTGTTGATGATGCAATGTTTGAACAAACTTGAAAAATGACGATTTTGGAGGTACAAGCGAGCGATATTTGCTTTTCAACTCATGCATGTCCACAATCTAAGGTCAATGCTTACTCGCTCACTAGTAACAAAAACCAAGGACGGGCAAATTTGTATTCCGTAGCAATTTCTTTAAAATGTCTGTCATAGACGATTGCTCATCCTCCCTCAGCTTCTTTTCAGAGGCAAACCGTTGCTGTGGAAGCAGCCACTCATTTTGTAGTCTGACGGTTGAGTCCTTGTCAACTTGCGGTCCTATTAGCATATCTAAGGCCTGCATAATACTTTAATACAAGCTACTTTATGTACATACTGATGATACTGATTTCCGCATGACAGTAGTTCAGTAGTAGTACAATTTTATGTTCTTCTAAGATCTATCCGCTAGCTATTCATCCATCCATCCATCTATCCATCCATCAGAGGCATAACCATCAGTTCATAAGCCAAATAGTTCAGAAGTAAGCAAACTTTGATGAGCAAATGATCATCCTGTCACATTCAAATGTTCCTCTCCATAGTGACCAAAGAACAAAATAACCAAACCAACGATTGAGGTCAAAATAGCGCTGCACAATTATGACCATAAAAAAAAAAAAAAAAATTCATCAATTTGTAATCACAATTATTAATCACAATTATTCATTATGCTAGAGAATACATCTATATTTTTATTGCACTACTTTTCAACAAACAACATGTAAATGGTTTTCAGTGCAAAACGGAACTTCTGAAAGACCAAAGAATAAATGATAAATAAATACATTTTTTAGAAAGTACCCACAAATTTAAGCTTTACAAAGGGCTAACTGAATAAATATTCTATTGCAGAGTGTACTCACAAGTCCAGACAATGGATGTTGATCCTTTTCGAAGGACAAGCTCCTCATCTCCAATTTGTGCTGTACTTTCTTCTCGACATGACTCGCTCTCATGAGTTCACTGAGTGACTTTCTGCTGCTGCTGCTGCTGCTGTGTGTGCTTCCTTCTTATTTAGAAGTTATTTTAAAGGTTTGAAAAGTACAAAGCAGTGAGGGCAAATTTCGAGCAGAAACTTTTCTGGTTGGGTTTGCTTCTAGCATTGAAGTACTGTAAGTAATAACACTGTATCAGCATTAACGTCAGGGATCTGAGTCACACTATTATTTTCCCACCAGCGAAAAGAATCAAACCATAGTCGTCTCACGGTTATGTTTTTTTATTCTATGACACATATTGTGTATGAAAATGCTCAAAGAACTGTGGGTGATAATAATGAGAATAATTACATACTCACTCTACATTCTTCCTTAACATTTATATTCTTGTTTGGGGGGAAAAAAAAGTGTGCCAGTTTTTTTAGAAGCTGACTCATTGAGCAAGTGTAACCAAAGATAAAAGCATTTGGAGTCAAGAATAACCGTTTTGATGAAACTGCGAAAAAGACAATATAACGTGCAAGGTTTGAAACTCAAAAGTAAGAAACATATCCACGACATTTACTTTCATCAGTCTAGCTGTGGGAACTGTGAAGCGACACGAGCTTGGTTAGCTTAAGTTGATAGTTTAACTCACTGCTAGCTGGTCAAATATTAACTAAACTTGATGTTGATTATATGCATGTCATTGAGAAGACAAATACTTAGATTAGACATCATGGAGAATGTAGTCTTGAAACTATACCGGTTTTAAAGCTTTCCATCCATCCATTTTCTTGACCGCTTATTCCTCACAAGGGTCGCGGGGGCTGCTGGCGCCTATCTCAGCTGGCTCTGGGCAGTAGGCGGGGTACACCCTGGACTGGTTGCCAACCAATCGCAGGGCACACAGAGACGAACAACCATCCACACTCACACGCACACCTAGGGACAATTCGGAGCGCCCAATTAACCTGCCATGCATGTCTTTGGAATGTGGGAGGAGACCGGAGTACCCGGAGAAGACCCACGCGGGCACGGGGAGAACATGCAAACTCCACCCAGGAAGGTCCGAGCCTGGACTCGAACCGGAGACCTCAGAACTGGGAAGCGGACGTGCTAACCACTCGACTACCGTGCCGCCTTTTAAAGCTTTCACTTTGAGCAATTTTCTTGTCGTGACGGTGTCCACCATATTTGATGTGGCAGGACCCTGTAAACTAATGCATGTCATCTTCACACAAATTCATAAAGTGGAAAGCTACAAAATTAATGCCTCTCATTCACACACGTATACGCAAGATTTGGGAAACAGAATAGCACCTAAAACAACCTACACTATGTTGTTTTTAAATATGATGATTAGTTTAGTTTAGTTTAGCCTCATAGTCAGCATATTTCAATATTTGTCACCAGAGTAACAGTGTGACACACATACAAATGACAGTAAAAAAATAAAAATAAAATAAATTACTAAATAGATTAATTAATTAATTAATTAGTTTATATATATATATATATATATATATATATATATATATATATATATATATCCATCCATCCATCCATCCATTTTCTTGACCGCTTATTCCTCACAAGGGTAGCGGGGGGTGCTGGAGCCTATCTCAGCTGGCTCTAGGCAGTAGGCAGGGTATATATATATATATATATATATATATATATATATATATATATATATATATATATATATATATATACACACACACACCCACACCCAAATAAATAATAAATTTAAGAAATAATAATAATAATGCGCCCTTTCAAATAATTTAAGTGGATGAATGAATGGTTAAACATCAATTGTGAAAACACCACCTCCACACACAGACACACAAGACAAACACCTCCATCCAAGGCACTCTGAGGCCAATTAGTGAGCTCCTCCAGGAGTACGGCTCCCTGACAACACGGAACACCACCATCTCCCAGGATTGTCATTGTTAGCCTTCCCATACCATCATCATCATCATGCCCCAACTGCACTTCGTTAACAAGATATGCAAGGCACCTTATTTATTTAGGGCGGGAAGATGATTTGCTAGAATGATCATCATGGGCTGATAACCGTAGCCTGAAGAAATTCAGTCAGCTGCATGAATTTGCTAATTGGTTCATCATTCCAAAAGAATCCATGTCGGATGGCATTAATGCGAGCAGACTTGCAGTGATTGGAATAAAAATGTGATTTCAAAAAAAAAAAAAATCTATTTGCGATCATGCCATCATGTTACTGTAAACACAGACAGGCACCTGGCACAAAAACTGAAGATAAAATGAAATCACACAGTATACCACAGACTGTGCTGACGATTACTTTCCACCTCCTCCTGTGCCGCAATCTACAAGCAATCATTTATTCATTCTCACTTTATGTAAAAGATCCTCAGCCCGATCAGGACGAGCTTATTAATTTTCAGGAGATGTTTTGTTTGCCCGGGATTCGATTCTCTCCCGTGTATTTGCACTACCATGGTACTACCTGACTGCCTTTGTCACATGACCTGCTGCCCAGAGGGATCTCATTATTTCACAACAGCAAGGCTGCTGAGATCATCTATGGAAATTGACTTTACATTATGGTATTTGCTTAAGGTTAAGATGGAGCAGAAAGATCCCAAAAGCATTACTGATGGATGAGTTTCATTTCTGAGAGGCAGCATATGCTGTCGACCGAATTCCGCTTAAAAGCTCCACACGCATCCTGGCCTCGCAGTTTTGTCACTAACCAGCCATCGCACGACTTCCTGATGGAGATGAGATTTGTGACGGCAAATGAATTTCTCCTTGAGGAACCATCAAGTGGTGAATCGAATCAAAAACTGGAGTAATGGGTTAGAAAAAATGTGTTTGTCCTCTGTCTTGCCCAGATTGGACGAGAGTGTGTCCTAGTAAATGAAATGCATGCCAAGGGGAACACACTTCTGCTCGGATGCCTTCCACCGATGACTCGTGATTATTCGCAACACGTTCAAATAAATTCTTCTGCATTGCATTTGTGGAGACAAAACAAATCACAAAAAGCCACAAATAAACAGTGAGTCCTATTGGACTCTATTCAATAGTAAGGGCCTATTGCAAATACTGACTGTGAATCAGCAACCATCAAGTACAAAATACGATTGACAAGAAGAAAAGATTAGTCAGTGGTGCTTCTAAAAATAATTAGAGATAGACCGATATGTGTTTTGTTTTGTTTTTTTTCCAGGGCCAATACCGATGCCGATTATTAGTAGTCAGTAGATCAGGTTTTGTGTGCGTAGATCACGTTTTTTTGTGTTTACGGGGTTTTGGCATGATTCTAACTCCATACAGTCACGTGATCATGTGACGTCGGTGCAAATGGTCAAAGCTTCATTTTAAATTTCTTAAAAAAAAAATAAAAAAAATGTTCAGGGAGCTCACAAGGTTATTAAAAAAAAGTTAAAAAGTTCAATGGAAACTGGAAACTATTTCTTTGTTTTAATGTCGAACAAGAACAAAATGTTCGTGAGGTTACCAGGGTCAGCAGGATCTCTTATATAGTTAACTAACAATTTAAATAAACGGTTCTCTAAGATTAAAATGGTTTTAGCTTTACCTTGTACCGGCCGCCAGATTAAGAAAAAAATGCCGATATATTTGTCAAAATGCCAATGATCGACCAGGCCGATTATTGGTATATCCCTATTAATGATTTACTTTTAAAATTATTATTATTATTGAACCTTTATTTATTGAGGTATGGCAAATGAGAACAGATTCTCATTTATTTATTTTATTCATTTATTTATTTATTTATTTATTTATTTATTTATTTATTCATTCATTCATTAATTCATTCATTTATTTATTTTGCCAGTGATGCTTCAATAGTGAAAAAACAGCCGTAAAGTCAGAGCAGACAGGAAGTAGTGCAAGGAGGAAAAATACAAGCCATTAATGGAATGACTTTAAATCCCATTGGGATGCTTTGTGTAGCTTTAAAAGTGGACATATCCGAGGTCCCATAACATTAAAATGCATTGTAACGCCTCTCTACTGTCTAAGTACTGTCCTGAGATTGTAATGGGTGTAGGCTATATTATTATATTAGGCCGGCTGCTCACTGACTGAACTGGACAATCGTGAAAAAAAATACGGTCAGCAATCCCGTCGTACACGAGCAGAGTTATCATGCACATAATGCAGAGCATATAAGTTGTTTAGTTTAGCGTGTAGCGGTTTTTGGATTTAGATAACACATACAATCATATGTCACTGTAAACATTGCCAGTCAGTGAAAAGCATTTTAGCAGCTCTCAAAACCTAACACACACAATCATATACTGGTAAATCAGTAACACTTTACTCTACTGCATTACAACACAAAATGAAATAACTCATTGAGCCCAATACTGATGAGTAATTACCTTGTTCTTGTTCTTGTTCTGCACAATGAAGGTCTTTTTTAAGAACTATTGTTTCACAAAAGCAGCTGCTCTCTCGCTAAATGAGTCTACGTCTGCAGCTAAAGGCTAAAGCCGCTAGGCTACACTGAAACTTGTGAGCTTGATGCTTAGCAAGGAGCCGCGGCTCAGGAGGAAAACGTGTCCTTGAGCAAGACACAGAACACCAAGCAGAGTATAATAGCAACGCTTGTCGCCATCAATGCCCTGCATTGGTTGGCGCTACAACAAACTTTGTGGCAAATTTGTTAAGCGCTGTGCTACATTTATAACAAGACTATTTTGTCAAAAATGTCTGCAGTTATGCAGTAACAAACCACCTTCAAATAAGTCAAAATACTTGTTTATTTTTTTTTAAATGAATGAAAACAGCATTAATCCATTCCAGCCCCACATTGTACTCCATCTGGAGTAGATTGTCTGTCTATTGCTAGCTCAATTAGTGCTAGCATTAAGCTAGCGGCATTTCTAAGGAAAACGATGTGATTGCTGCCATCTAACGTGTCTATCTAATCAACATCAAACAACCTATCACAGAATTCCACCCAAATGGTGGCGCTTGAAGTAAAGTCAGAAGGCCAACCCTTAGACCAGATGTATCCAAACTACGGTCCGGGGGCCATTTGCGGTCCGCCGTCCATTTTTTAGTGGCCCGCGACATATGCTAAAAATGGCATTTGACTCAGTTCAAATAAAATAAAAAGAAAAATGTTTGGAGATGGTCAAAGTAAGAAGGGAGGGTGTCGAAAAACACAGGTGCTATTAAAGGTTATTTTAGTTAACTAAAACTAACGAAATAACAAATTAAAATAAAAAAAAACAATTTCGTTAACGAAAAAATAAAAACGAAAATGCTTTTTAAAAAGCGAAAACTAACTGAAATTACATTTTATGTTTACAAAACTAACTAAAACTATCATTAGAATTTCCTTATACACATATGTCCTTCGTTTTAGTCTTTGGTGTGATTTTTAGTATATTTAATTTGATATCAACCGGAATAATGACGTTTGAAAGTATATCACACAGAAGTGATGTCATCTAGAAGCAGCCAATAGAAAAGCACCTTCAGATGACGTCGCTCCCACGGTGTTTTTTTAAATATTGCGCACAAGTAATACACTTTTTTTTTTTTTTAAACTAATACTAATACTGAAAGTAACTAAAACTAAGCATTTATTAAAGACCTAAAACTAATAAAAACAGTACCACCTTGAAAACTAATAAAAACTAACTAAAATTAAAAATTCCAAAATTATAACCCCACTGCCATATTACAAATAAAATGGTTTATATACTGTACCATTTTTCTAAATTTGCAAAAGCACAAATAAATTATTTGTACAATTTTTAGGACTAAACACAATTTCTCTTCACAACATTATGTGGCCCTTCTGATTTTCTGTATGTGGCCCTCAAATGAAAAAGTTTGGACACCCCTGCTTTAGACAGTCCATCACGATGCAAATTAACATCACACAATGTAGCTTATGTCATCCATTTACCTATCTATGTTTTATCTTACACCACACCGAGTTCTTGAGCTGAGGTTTCCAAAAACTTTTCGAGGACTACAGCAGATATCCAGATAAGATGCTATGAATGTCAAAACTCAACACTTCAAAGTCGATGATGCCAGGTCTTGGACCGAGTTCTGATGAGGCATTTTGTCTTGTCTTGTGTCAGCCATCTTGTCATTCCGGCCTAATGGCTCCTGTCAGTCAGGGATGTAACTGTCAACCTGAGTCAATGGCCTCACGTCTTCCTCCCATTATTGAGTAATGACCTCTGATTATCCACACATCTCCTAGCACTGGTCTTCACACGAGCACTATCACGACAATGTACATCCTCACCTAAGAAAAGATCTTTTCAGTGGAGGAGGCAGACACAACATGGAACTGTAAAAACATCCTCATTTGCATATGAGGAAAGAGGGAGGAGGTGTAGGAGGACGATGAAGATGTCTTCAAATGTATCTACTGTTGTAAAAAAAAAAAAAAAAAAGTGGCTCAAGATAAGAGACAAGTGGACAGGAGAGGAAGAGATGAGAGGTCGTGAAGGAGTGTGCATAATTCATCCCTGCTGACACATCGCAACCTGTGATTCATCTGGAGAAGGGCATCAAGTCAAGTCACCATCCCGACATCTCCTAGCCTTCACTCATGTGCACACAAGCAAACGTGTACCTGCACACACGCAACCGTAATGGCAAACAGCCACCCGCTTTAAAAATGGATGTGCGCGTGTCTGGAGACCTTCAACAAGGTCTCGTACTTGTGCAGCCACTTTGGCTATACACTCACTGACCTCGACATTACAGGCACACTAATGTAGGGGTAGGCGGATCGATTCAATTATCGATATTATCGATACCAAGTCAGCATCGATATCGGATCAATACTGGCACTAAAATATCGATATTAGGGGTGTTAAAAAAAAATCGATTCGGCGATATATCGCGATAATACATTGCGCAATTCTCGAATCGATTCAATAATCGGCTGAATCGATTATTTTTTTTTCTTTTTTTTTTTTTTTAAAGAGCTCAGAATTGTTCATTCGGTAGTCTTACCGATTCAACGTGTTATCATCATTGCCTTTTTGTGTGTGTGTGTGTGTGTGTGTGTGTGTGTGTGTGTGTGAATCGATTTTTAAACTTCCATTTTTAATGGAAAAATATTCAACAAAACGTCTGACTTCGGGTTAGGATTCACACCTTGAGCATGGAAGAATGTTATATGAACGGAACATTAAGCCTTAATATTTTATTTTAATGCTGTTCAAACATGAAACAGATTACAACCTCTATAAGACTGAAATTTCAGATAAATAAATAATACATTTTCATATAAATCTTACACTCTACAAGCTTACTGATTAGTATTTTCTAAATTTGAATGAAAAAAAATCTCAACAATCGACGTATAAATTCGTATCGGGATTAATCGGTATCGAATCGAATCGTGACCTGTGAATCGTGATACGAATCGAATCGTCAGGTACTAGGCAATTCACACCCCTAATCGATATAGTAGTTTAGATTCAGTTTTGCTCTTTTATGCACTGCTGCAGTTTGGTCAAACAGATAACGGGCATGTCACAGTAGTTTTCGATCGTGTGCCTCAAATGACTTAATATCTCGTCTTTGTAGTACTGTAGATTGCATGAAAACATACAGTATTGTACTTGAAAAATGTATTTTGATATGTTTTATGGTTTATATTTGTTGTTGCATGAGAAATCTTTAACATCGTGTTTATTTAGGTTGAAAAAGAAGTGCTGAAGGCAGCATTTTTAGTAATTTTTTGTATTTGTAGTTTCTGAACAGTATATGATGGAGTATTTGTTTACATTTCTTTTCACATGATCACATTGCGCACTTTGTTAAAGAACGTTTAAAAAACAATTGTCTTGTTGAAATGTTTCTGGGGGAAACATTGATAAAGTATTTTCTATTTATCAATTAACTTTGGGTTTTTTTTTTAAAGAAACAACACAAAAACACTTAAACTTTCAAAAAGTATCTATCGCTATCGGCGATACTGGCCCTGTATTGACTTGGTATCGGATCCATACCCAAATTTGCAGTATCGCACACCACGACAAATGAGAGACCCAATGCAAAATTTGTCATGTCTGGGTCACATGACGGGTCACGCCAGGTTTAAGTTTGAGTTCATGACCTCTTACGTTTGGGTTCATGACCGTGAGTGTCTGTTATGTACTGATGTAACAAGTGTCTGTTTTGAATTGATGTAACAGCATCTAGTTTCAACTGGTTTTAGGCTATGTGATGTTATGTGACGTCAGGAGCTTTGTGATGTCAACCTTTAATCCTTTGCTTAGTCACAACCAATCAGATCTATTCACTGTCTGTAGTAGCGGTCTGAGAAGTGTGTGTGTTTGTCGGATTATTACTTCTGTTACCACTGTACCTCTGTGCAACTCGCTTTGTTTCTCGTCTAGTCAAGTTTGTTCCATGCCTCTCGATGTGAATAAATAGTTAAAATCTTATTTGTGGCTTCGCTCTTGGATCCAATCCAAAATTAAGACGAAGTTAATGACAATAATTCTAATTTGCACACTAATTTGAGACTGTATGAGATGTGATTGTTAGTTTAGGCCTCTTTTGCACTATTTTAATTGGTGACTTGACTTACTTGCTATGACCTTCCTTATAAGGCACTCTTGGAAGTTGGCACGTGTACTAAATGAATACAGTTAAGACCGTAGAGTCACACAATGTCACATGAGCTAGGTAGGCAGAGTCATCATGATGGTATATTTCTGGAATTAATAAAAGAAGTTAAATTCATCTTTTGTTGTCTCGTGGCAGAGAGGTGCTCTCATATGACATCATTTCATGGTGCAGTCTCCTCTCAATATTTGCAAAATAATAACAAATAGAAACAGGGCATAAGTTGCATGTTGGTATTGCGTATATTCACTAAAGTCACTGAAAAAAATTCAAAACATTTGGATGGAACCCCCATTAAATACTCTAAGTTCCAGGCAAGAGCCTTGCAGTCATGTGCGGATATACTTTAAAAATAAATGGAAAAATGGAAGACAAACTCCTGAGGAGAAGCATCAAGTTCTGTAAGCTCTTTTGCACCACAGTGTTTCTTTGTTGGTCAGGAAGACTTGATAATTACGTGTTAACATTCTATTCTTCCATATTTTCCAGTGTAATGTACTTATGAAAGCAGCTTTTGTTATTTACTTCGAGCCAAAACTGTGATTCATGACACCTTGACTGATTTCACAGGGGGGGGAAACACTTTTTCACATTCTGAACTAATTTGAAGTTGTTCATGTGTTGTGTAGATTAAAGTGTTTTTTGAGGATAACGCCGTGGATCTCACTGTGAGTTTCGTTATACTGTAATGTGTTATTTTTCACTTGTCGCGTAATTAAAACTTGCTTGTTCAGTTCCAGTCGCCATCCATGTTTACGTGAGCTGCATTAAGGTATCTTGTGTGAATGAAAGAGAATGTGTTTATTTCTTCTGTATAGTATTAGAGAATATATTACTAGGACAATTTACATTTGTATTGAATTGCTTTAGTTACCACACGATATACAATCGCAGTTGTAATGATACATTTTGTTTTGTAACGTATATTATTCTCTAAGTGTGGCCATGCTATAATGACAAGTTACTACTCTAGAAACTGTGCCAAGTATCAAGTATCGGAACTTGGTGAGGACTCCAGCATAAGAATTCGTATTGGTCTGAAGAAAGCAGTACCAGTGTATCACTTGGCGGACAATCTGGTCACACGCTTGACACCATCTGAACCAAATAAAATGATCTTGGTCTCATCAGACCACATGACACGGTTCTAGTAATCCATCTTAGTCTTCTTTTTCTTTTCAGGGTGAAGCACGCCTCCATCCATCCATCCATTTTCTTGACCGCTTATTCCTCACAAGGGTCACGGGGGGTGCTGGCGCCTATCTCAGCTGGCTTTGGGCAGTAGGCGGGGGACATCCTGGACTGGTTGCCAGCCAATCGCAGGGCACACAGAGACGAACAACCATCCACACTCACAAGCACACCTAGGGACAATTCGGAGCGCCCAATTAACCTGCCATGCATGTCTTTGGAATGTGGGAGGAGACCGGAGTACCCGGAGAAGACCCACACGGGCACAACATGCAAACTCCACCCAGGACGGCCGGAGCCTGGACTCAAACCCGAGTCCCCAGAACTGGGAGGCAGACGTGCTAACCACTCAATCACCGTGAAGCACGCCTCTCAATAGGGCTGGGCAATATATCGAAAAAATATCGATATCGTGATATTGGGCCATGCAATATGCATATCACAAAGACATGCAATAATGTTCAAATGGAATTTTTGGCTTTTACCTGAAATTGACCAATCAGACACAAACTTAAATGTGCATCACCATCTAATAGTTTAGGGTAATTACAGGGTTATTACAGGGTAATAATAGGGTAATTACAATTAATTAACTAGGAACACATTGAACTTGCTTTTTACCACATGAACAAAATGTTATTCTTTCATTTGACAATAAAAATGTTATTTATTTAGGTACATGTTAAATATCGCAATAATATCGATATCGCGATATTCAACAACTATATCGCATATCACGTTTTTACAATATCGTGCAGCCCTACCTCTCACTATAAAAAAAGAATAATAATAATGATGTTGATAATCATAATACAAGCCAGATTTGTAAAGCCATATTGTTACATCTCCGACGCCATAATAGTTTGTGAAGACAAGTTTAAATTTCACTCTTATATTCAGTCTCACTGGATTTATTTATTTTAATATAATATAAATAAAGTCTCACTGGATTGTGCAAATGCACGTAAAGAAGTGTATAAACATTTCATTTCCAATCATGTCATATTTTTTTCAAACTAGTGTTTGTATCTGTTCTCGTGTGGCTGATTATTCATTTGTGTTTCTTTGATAACGAATGAATATACGATGTGTCTAGATATAAATCCATGCATTCTACAGCGGCAAAATGGGAGTGCAAGCCGATTACGCCATACATATCAATCAGCGCTATACTGCTCAGCCATGATGGGTTCATTCTGAATGCCGCGTGCAAGTGTTTGCACAAAAGCCTGCTCTTTGAAATAACCAGCAAAGGTCAATTCATCTTGGGGCCTCGACAACAACCAACTTCTTGTCTTCTTGTGGTTCAGGTGACTTTGCTCTCAGCATCAAAGTTGCCTTGATCTTCTCGTTTCTCTCAGACCAACATGTGCACGGCGCTTATGACAAAACGTGAGGACGGTCCCCGCGTTGTGAGCCAGAGGAAGAAAGCGAGCCATGTGATACCGCGAGAACGTGGGAATTAGACTTCAGTGAAGGCCTTTGACGAGCAACCAAAGCGGCTCCGCTGGGAGTGCGTGTCATTTGGCATATTCAAGATTGGACGGCTTTTCGCACTGTGGTGTACTTGAGAGAGGCGGGAAACCATTGAGGCCCGCAGTTGAACCCTGTGAAATGCTATTTGAGGGAATTCATGCCATGAGTGATTTCATAGCGCTCCTTGCAGAGCCTAAGTGAATATCTCCGAGGCCGAGGATTTCTCAGCTCTTTGAGAAGACGAGGATGACTAAAGAATTCATTCACTTTCCGCACAATGACCTCTTCCTGTCAGGCAAAAGCAAAAATCCACATCTCGGTCTCTGTCATTAAGGTGAAGACGGTTGTCGGTGGAGTCGAGAGGAGATAAACAAGCTAAAGAAGGGAACTCAAGCGTGAGGAATGACTGATTAAAATAATTAGGGAAGTGGAAATGGTCTGGAACAATAACCAGCAAACACATTATGCCTCAGGGAAAATGTCCCATCTGTGTGTGTGTGTGTCGGAAAGACTCCATGGGTTTCAGCAAGACAGCACGATATTTGGGCGTACACATGCAGGGGAAACCACAGAAAAGCCGAACTGAAGAAGTCTACTTATTAAAACCCTATAAACAAGCATCAGCAGTGGGGAAATGTGCACGGGTAAATCAATGTATAATTAAACGACGCTCAGGAGCCTGAGTGTTGGCGTGTTAGTTGAAAACCTAACTGTGTGTAATGATAGACATACAAGGGTATCCTAATATTATATATGCAGGTGGTCTTTATTGTATGCACAGCCTGACAGCAGCAGATGCAGCAGCTAGTCTATTGTCTAGAAAACAGTCTGCTTAAATAAGTCCTTCCACTTTGCCACCTGGTGCCACACACTCACATTCACACGTCCCTGCTAATTCAGCATTATAAAGCTGATGTTGTCATTACTGGTGAATGTCTTGCAAGCACTTGAAATTAAGAGTGATGATAAACAAAGGATGCTCCCGTGTGCATGGGTCTCTCATGCAGCCCAGCCAACAATAAGCAGAGGGGGGGCGCGATGTGTGGGGGCGGTGGGGAGTGGGATGTGAGGCGCTCGCTCCACCAGCCTGAACACAAGTCTCAAGAAATGGGCAGACACCACGTTTAAAAAAAAAAAAAACTAAAAAAAACACAGAGGAAGAAAAAACAAAAAGCGTCTGGGTGGGGTGCTGCGTGGATTACCTTGGTAGGAAGTGCACCGTCTCCTTCTGCGCCAGCTGCGAGATGCATGGGTGGATTTACAACTGGAAGAGGCTTCCTCGCTTGTGATGGTGTAATCCAGTGGCAGCCCGGCTCCTCTCAAAAAAGGAGGTTGTGCCTTACAGAGGGGGATGCATGTCACGCGGGGCCGCCGTCCAGCGGCTCCTCAACGCCTTTTAGGGGGGGGCAGAGGTGGTCGGTCGGTCGGTCGGCTTCAGGTGCTGAAGCGGGTTGATGTCATTGAGAGCCGCGCTGTCTTCTGCCTGAATGTCCTCCTCCTTTTCTCTCCTCCTCCCCCCTCCCAGCTCTCTCCTTCCTCTCTTTCATGCACACGCCGGAGCTCTTCCCCCCCCCCCCGTATGACGTGATGCAAGAGAGGTCTCCTATAGCAACCGCACCCCCCCTTCCATACTCAAACTAGACCGCTGACTGGTTGATTACCCTACAGGGTTACGGATTATTTTTTGTTTAACCAGGGCCTAAAAATGAAGAAAAACATTAACAAATGCACAATATAATGTCAAATTATCAATGTTATGATTTCTTTATATCCGCCCCAGCATAGCAGAACACATGCCCACACTGGTACAAAAAACGGGATCTAATTCTGCCTTATAAAATGAACATGCTTGCATGTTGCACAGCTGCACATTACAAAGAAAGCTTTAAAAAAAAAAAGTAATGTACTATAAGTGAACACATTTTTTTAAAGAAATCAATCGACTAACTAAAGGATTAAGTTGCTTTATGTTTAAACAGACAGTTTACTGTTCAATGCATATAGGTACACGTGCCCCCCAAAAAACTAATGTTTGATGATGAAGATAAACCTCACAAAATTTGAAAATGCAGTTGCAATAAAAAATGGTGGCCCACCACTGAAAAGTGCAATCATTAAATAGATTTAAATGGTTCTCTTGTTGGCTCATTACAAGATAGTTTTTTGGCAAATAAAGACAAATTACAATGGGGGTTGACTAACTGACGAAAATTATTATAGACGGCAGTATTTAATTCCTTATAATATTTATACAGGAATCATGAAGAAGGTAGTTTGTGAGGTACAGATCAAACATAAATGTAATTCTAGTCAGTGTAAAGCCAATTCATCTATTATGGAACATGTCTCGTCATGAGTGGATAACAAAATGTTAAACACTTCCCAATTAAAAGGGTGTATAACAAAATGTAAAATAAGTTTATTATTTGCAGGTTGACACTACAATGACGCTTGTGTGCCACACAAGGCTTTGTTCCTTCGATACCCCAAAAATTTACATTCCTGCTTATCCAAACACATTAAAAATGATTAGGATTATACATCATGAACCTTTTCAAATTAATCTCATAATTTCAAATAATTGATGTGTATTACACTATTCCTTTCTGCTGGTAAACGGATGAGCCTATTGTTATAACAAGGCCTGCGTGGCCTACGGTGTGAATACGTTTCCTTTGTTCAGCCCGCCCTCTAGTGGCGACTTGCTATTATAACGCTTTACGGCAGAAGACAACAAAAGGCTTTCAGTTCAGTGACAAATGTGTTGGTAAATGTGGAGGTGGTGTAATTGATGAGACATAAATGTGGTCACAACAACGTTTAAATGTCATGATGAACGCAGTCATTTGAAATCAGAAAGTCACAACTTTTACCAGAGAATGGAGACTCACCGGTGGTGAACACACACCTGAAAACCAACAACAATGTTGGCTAACCTAAACACGTTCAAAAGCTGACCTATAATTACAACAAAAATTCTACTCTTGGTTTCATGAAATTTATTTATTAGTCTACTCTTTATTTAGTTGGAATGCTTCCAGTATGTAGTATAGTATATGGACGACGGATTTCTTTTGTCCAATCAGATTTCAGCCTCTACGTGTTGCCATGTCAATATGACATCAGTATTTTTCCATCCTTTTGTTAGTTGGTCAGAGCGAAAATTGTGACTGCAAACCATTATAGGGGAAGGCACCCCCAATATTTTATTTTCAATATGTTCAGCCCCACTAGTCGAAACACAGTATTCTCATTAATGCATTTGCGGAAAATGAGTTAAACAGCAAAATCCTTCTATTATCAATCTCAGGGGGAGGCCATTTTGTCACTTGGTTGTTACTTGATCAACAGTGATGTTATTTTCATTCAACAAATGACAAAATGTCTGCCCCCTGAAATTGTTTAAAATAAATAAATACATAAAAACAGGTGGTTTGCTGCAATATTAATCATTGACTTGCCCTGTAATATTCTACAATGAATATACCTGTCTCTTCACTTTAGGGACAGATGAGCTCAGTGTTTGTCATTCCACCCACAATAAAGGGCATCTCTGTTGACCGAGTGCCACGGGTGCCAGTCACCCTGCGACCTGCCCGAGTGGGACGTGTGACACTGTCCCCAATTTCAGAGCAGATGCTAGGGAAAAATAGCCCTAAAATTAGAAGGGCGAGCACCGAGTCTCTACGGCTGCCCCGCAGCAGTGACGATCATGACACTATTTATACTATGAGCGCACGACTTGCAACGATCGGGTTGCTGTTATTCTTTATATCAGTAAGCTGCAGTTTTAAGCGAGTCCGCCAAACCTCGCATTTTAGTGAAGACTGCTACAAATAACACTATAATGCACTGAAAATTTTTCTAATGTTCAAATGAGCATAATTTTCTGGATGAGTCCATGCGACCAGCACAGCAATTTTAAGCCATTTAAAGAGCTCATTGTCTTATGAATAAGTGTAAGAAACAGCTGCATAGATGAATTTCTAATAATAAATAAGAGATATGAGAGTTCCCGCTGCCATACTGAATTTTATTCAGGCGTTCTGACACACATATCATGTTCATACCAGCCAGAAAGTGGAAGGCAGCAACAGTCTGTAGCCTGAATGTATGTCCGTTATTTGAGTCGGTGGCGCTTCCAGCCTGGACACAGAGCAAGCATTCAAGAGAACACAAAAGAAACAACAGACTATTAAAAATAAGACTGATGCAAGAGTGGCCACAAAGCCGTAGATTCAATTTGTGAGAATTGCGTCTGAGGTTAAATTCGATTTCATACGGTTGGACACCAAACAAGTACCAGGAAAATCTGTATGTGTCACAAGTGTCGTGGAAGCCGCATGCAGGATAAATGAAATGGAAAGCGATAGATTGGATGTTAAGGCATTTCGAGGAAATCTTCAGAATTTAAGAAAAAAGAAAGAAAGAAAAAAAAAAAAGTCTATAGAGCAGTTATTTTCACCCGTGAGAAGCAACTTAAAAGTCATCCAGTAGTTCGATCAGTTCACAGTGGTTCTTTGCTTCAAATACTGCCAGACACACCCGCTTTTTTATTTGTTCGTCTCCCAAAATGACCTGAGGAATTCATGTACCAAAGCAAATTATTATTTTGTCATAATCACAATGACATTTGTGGCTTCACACGACACCCGCGGTTGGCAAATTTGGCACAGAGAGTTGAACATCCTTGCAAACAGCCAGAACATGTCATCAACCAGAATCAATAAATACGTACAAGCAAGTGTGCTGGTTGGTTTTGCGGAATCATCCATTCAGAATATCACAAAAACCACCATCTCAATCTATGGCCTTCAAACGTCAAGCTTTTTTTATTTGACCGGGTGCGGTCGTTCATTCACTAAATTCAACCCTTTAAACAGTAACGTGATGTAACTTTTTTGTAAGATTTCGTTTTAAATGCTGCATCTGGTGGTACAAAGGAGAAGTAAAGCAAGCAAAGTAGTGTCATCAGTGCAGCTCAATAAAAGCTTCCATCTCCTCCGAGATGAGTCCCCTGTAAGGAAGTCTGTGCCTTTCCACTGTGCGAGCCGCCAGGCATTGAAGGGTGATGTAGTTGAGCGGGAAGAGAGTCGGGTCGCCCATATTGTGCTCGTCCAGCAGCTCGTAGGCCGCCTTCCTTTGCGCGTTGGTGGCGTCGAAGTGTGCTCCGGCCTTCATGAGAAGCGCCATGATCTCCGGACAGCCGTTGGAGGCGGCCACGTGCAGCGGCGTGTTGTTCTCGCAGTCCCGCGCGTCCACGTCGGCGCCGCACTCCAGCAACAGCGACGCCACCGCCAGGGAGGGGAAGCGGCCCACGGGGTAGCGGCCCACCGACGTGGTCTCCTTATCTACAGCCATGTGCAGTGGCGTGAAGCCGCAGCGGCCGCGGGGGTTCAGCTTTAGCAGGCGGTACACCGTGTGCTTCTTCCGGTGCTCCTGCTCGGGGTTGCACTCCAGCTTCTCCAGCAGAAAGATGAGATGAAGGATGATGGCGAGCGCCTTGGTGAACTGCGGGGCCTCCGGCGGATTGTCCTTCTGCGCCACGGCCCGCTCCACCTCGCGCACGCTTTTCCCCAACACGGTCATCAGATCGTGGAAGGTGATGCGTGTTGACAGGGTACCTTTTGCGCGGTCTTGGAGGACGAAGGAGAAGAGCTCGGCGAAGGACAAGAAACTAGAGGCTGTCATGGGGCTGAGCGGGTCCAGGTTGCTCTGCTGCATATCCAATGCGTATTTCCACAAGCTGATGCATCTTTCAAAATTACCCGAGTCTGCGTAGACGGCTCCCCTGTAGCGGATGTAATAGGAGGTGTCCGGGTGGGATGGTCCCAGGATGCGCTCGCGAACTAACAAGGCCTGCATCCTCATCTCATCGGGGTCTGTGATCAGCGCCTCCAGCTCCTCTGCGCTGTTCACCTCCTTCGCACAGCCATAGGCGGGAACGGGGGGCCCGGGCGGCGGCTTGGTCAGGCACCCTGCTTTCTCCCCTGGCTGCCTGAGCTCCATGGCCCGTCTCCAGTACTTCATGGCCCCCAATAAATCCCGCTTTTTGTCCACAAAGGTGGCTCCGAGCAGCTCAAGCGCATCTATGCGTTCCTCCCTGGAAGTGCGGGGCTGGTGGGCGAGGTACTCCACAATGTTGGTGTGACCTGTAACACTGGCGGCCAGAAGCGGGGTCATCCCGTAACCATCTCTTTCCATGAGAGCGCTGCACTTCAACAACATCTTCATGATGTCAAGGCTGCCAGACTCGGCACAGTCATGGAGGGCTGTGTTCCCTTTGACACTTTTGCGGTTGACGTCAGCACCACGGTCCAGGAGGAACTTGGCGATCTCCTTGTGGCCCTTGTAGCAGGAGATCATGAGGCAGGTGTGGCCGTGTCTGTTGGCCACCTCCATGTCAGCTCTGTGCTCCACCAGGTAGCGGACGATTTCCAAGTGGCCGTCGAAGCAGGCGGCTCGTAGCGGAGTCGAGTTAGTTAGCGTTGCATTGTTCACCGAGGCACCGTGTTTTAACAGAGTCTTGACAACCGGGAGGTGACCGGCGGCCGAAGCCGCCCATAACGGTGGAGCTCCTTCGATAGTCTCGCCGTCAAAGTTCACCGAGCCCCCGAGTTCGACATTAGCTTTGCATCGTTCAAGAAGGTAGTCTACCACCTCTAAATGTCCATATCGCGACGCGATCAAGAGAGGTGTGCCTCCCTGTGTTTTCTCTTCGGCTAAAGCTTCGAGCTCTTCGGGAGTTTTGTTGCTCAGCAACTTCTGGATAAGTTTCAGCTTACCATCTCTGGCCGCGTTGAACACCGCCGTCGTTATATCCATTGTTAAAGGCTTCGTTTTGCCTCACAGGACATGAACCCCATAACCACTCGCTTACCACCAAAAAGGCGAGTTTGGCTTTTAACAGCACGAATATCGAATTTTGGTCCGGGTTCTACTTCGAGCTCTCATCTTTCTTCCATTTTGAGGGCGCTGGCAAGATGGCGTTTGTGTTGCTTGACAGTTCTGTGTTTACGGGGGCCGTGGTGCATTATGGGTGCTGTAGTGCTAACCGTAAATGGTCAGCCGCCTTTTCCCAGCATAATAAACTTCACTCCCACAATGCAGTTTGATTAAATGGCCGACAGCTGATGGGTTCGTTTGGTATATTTAAAGGACAAACAAGCTACACTCACTTCCTTCTGTAGTTTTATGCTGCATTCGAGGATAGTCGGAAGTCGAAAATATCCGAGTTCAAACCAGGAAGTGCGCCCGCGAACGCCCCCTTGAACTCGGAAATTCCACTCGCGAAGTCGGAAAAAAACAAGGAGCTCGACTTCACCGGCGGAGTACAATGTGACGTCACTCTGAATGGCAATACACAATTTAGTCGAGTATAAAACTAGATAGCTTTCTTCATTCATAAATATTCACCATAACTTCATGTAACGCAACGTACGTGACAGTATTGCCGCTATATCCCTGCATGAAATTATACGGTAAACTACTTAACTGTATGGAATGTTTATTAAATAAGATTACAACAATAAATGAAGCAAAATTGCAAAAAGGTAAGCTTTCTGGAGGTCAAATTGAGTTTTGAGGACCAAATTAAAAACAATTTATCACTATCCGCCATTTTGGTTGTTTACTTTCACCTCGAACGCTTTGAGGTCGGAACTGGGAATGCAGCATTAGACCTGTCAATCTTTTCCGTATTAACACTTTTAAAAACCAAAGACTCCCTTCGGCATACCACAACGTTAAATTTCGGAAACGTTTCATGTGCTTTTAATCTTCGGCTTTCAAATCGGCATTCGACCCACACCTGTTTCAGTGTTTTGTCGTTCTAATGTATTTTAATTAGTTTTAATTAGTTGTAATCTATTTATCTTTAAAAAAAAAAAAAACTTTTATGAGCGTACTGTTCCAGCTGTGATTGTTTTTAAAGTGGTTATTAAAGTTGAGGTGAAAATTATTGATTTATTATTTGGTAATTCTTTCAGAATCGTTTTCAGCATCATAAACACGTTCAACAGTGTCGTAACAGAAGATTCAGTTTAGTCACTGAAACGTGTCATTATATACTTTGACCAGCAGAGAGTGCTAGGATACCTTTTTCATGGTGAGTTTTGCTGTATAATTTGCCCATAGCAGTGGTTCTTAGTTGTTTAAGTTTTACTTTTTTTAAGTTTAGTTTTCAGTAACATTGAAGGAGTAAGTAAATAAATAAATCAATACTAGACTACTAAATACTATACTATTACTACTACTTAACTGAGTCAGTGAAATGCAGTCTATAGCACATAAATGATTGTTGTTGTTTTTTGTTTTTTGTTTTTTTAATGCACCTTAAAACAATTTTTAAAGATAAAATGCAAATATATTGAATTTAAAAGTCAAATACAACGGAACCGTAGTTAGCAGTGATCCTTTTGAGGGAGCCCGGGAATCATTGCTTATTGTATTCCACTGGTGTCTGGAGGTCATTAAAATCTCAACATTTCTAACCTCAACATACTGCAGCTCAACTGTCTTGAGAAGAATGGAGATTGTCCTGTGTTTCTTGAGAGCAATGAAGCCATGATTTTACTTCCTGCTGCCCTTTACACTGCGAGGCACATTTCAATCAGATAGTTCTTTCCTCATATTAAACAGGGACTTCGTATTCACAGAGACAATATTTTGTGCACATACGCGACATTAATTAAACCTCTCAAATGCCTACCAATTTCCTCTTGACCCATAGGACTCCTTCTGTAGACGTGTGGGGGGAAAAAAGCAGGACTAAAACCTTTTGAGGACATGAAATAATACATGATAAACCACCTAAACATGGTTGCAATTAAAAATAAACATTAAAAAAAAAATCTTTGGAACATAGAGAAATGCATTTATTAATCCTACAGCAAGTCACTTACACAGCAGCCTGAGGGGTGTTACATTCAGTAGCAAATACATTACCAAATACAAAGTCTGTCAAAAACAAAAGGGCATTATTCATTTGGGATAGCACAGTTTATACATTATCATTTGGCATCATTGCAGGAATACAGATCCCATGTAAACTAGACCATTACAACTTATTAATTGTGATACATTGTGCAACTCGGGTCAGTATGAAATACACAAACAATGCTCCACTTTTTAAATTGTAAACTGTGGTGAAACTGTTGCTTCCTAGCTAACGGTTTTTGGTTTGGCTTTTAGTGTGCAACATACATCTCCTCGAGGATTCCTTTCACCTGTCCAGTATTGATCCGATCTGTGAAGTGGAATGAAGGCAGAAAATGAAGGGCTCTGAAGATGAAGGGCTGCTTGTTTTTCTGCAAAGTTCTAACAGGGATTCCCTACAGGCCTGTGAGCAGCTCACTAAGCAGCACTTCCCGTTCTCCGAGAAGCATGTCTCTCTTCAGACTGGTTCCCTTGTTCACAACCTTTATCTTCATGGCCAGACTTTTGACTTGCGCCTTAGGCAGTGAGTCGAAGAAAAAGTCCTCATTGAAAACAGGATTCCTGCTATTCTTTATAATGGTGCTTCTCTGTTTCTGTTTCTTGCCAGGTTTCAGGTAGAGCGCCACGCAGCAGTTGATGCTCTTAAGGTCTGTGTGTTTGCTATAAATGCCCTCCGCCATTAGCACGCGAACTCTCAACCTTGCTGCCTCTGGGTCATAGTGTGTGCTAAGTCTGATTGTCCCGCCCTTGTGCAGGTTAATGGTGTGCTCGCGCTGCAGGGGGTCAGATGCCAAGGCCCTCGAGTTGCTACTCTTGCATTTGCGGAGGGCAGGAGAGGTTGGGCAACGCATACGCCGGCGCTGCATGTTGGGGCTGTTGTCGGCAGAGCTGCAATCATCCGTGGAGAGAGAGCTGTGTCGGGTGAGCGAGCGCTTGGCACGAGATACCTAGAAACAGATGAGAAACAAGTGTCAACTGGTAATATACAGTAAGAAACGTGCATGTAAATATGACTGAGAGCACATAAAATATGAGGCAGTTTCATTTATACATTATATGAGACAATTTCGGAAAACGTGATAAGACTAAGAAGAACTATATGGAGTTAAATACTTTTTCATCAATTACATTTTCTTGTTTTTTTTTTGTTTTTTGTTTTTTTGTGACATATTTGGGCATCTGGCACGAGTTGTCCCACTCGTATTATATTAAAAAGTTTTGTTTTTGTTTTGTCACTCACACAAGCTTGAGTGAAAAAAATAAAAATAAATCCGTGCGGGCTGTCAAGTTGCCGCGGGAGTGACGTCATGATAAATTCAAATTCGCCCCGCCCCGTCTGCCGACAGTGAGTGACACGCCCCCCGCCACCCCCCGCTCTGCGATTGGCTGGAGGGATAAACAACTGTCTGTCTACAGAAACATCCCGTTGTTGACAAAACAAACACAAAATGGCAAAATACAGGCTGGGGGGGCTGGGGGTTTATGAAAAAAAATCACCACCACACATTAACAGAAGCCCAGAGGTGTCGATTCAGAAGGAATTCATGTATTTATAAAGTGCATTTTCCTGAGTGAAAACGGAAGACCCTGCCTTTAATTGGCAGAATGGCAAGTTGGCCCATTTGTACAATTTTATTTCTACAATTACAACATACAGTTACTTAGCTACACCCCAAAACTGCATTTTTCATTGATGTCACACAGAACAGCTTGTTGTAATAATTTAAATTCGCAAAGAGAAGACGATCTCGCGGGCAAGCCTACTGCCCATTCGCTAGCCAAGAGGAGCACTAGTAGCCTGCTAGGTTGTGAGCTAGCTAGGTGGCTAGCGGCTCTCATTACAGCATCGAAAGCCCTGCGACCACCCAGGATATATTCCAGGTACAAGAGGATTTATTTTGATATATTTGCATTGGTTAAATTAAAAAATGTAGAGATGTGTAGGCCTGTGAAAGTTTGAGGATGGAGATAGTGGCTTTATTTTTCATGAATTTGAAGCCTCAATTTATATCGGTTACTTGGTGAGTTTTTGGAAACTTGAGCACATTTGTTTGCAGTGTTTAATCTGTTGAATAGCAAGTTCGACTATTTCTACTTCTACAGCATGCAATTAGCTAGCTAGCTATGTCTATACCCCGAAAAAAAAAAAATCACTGGATACTGGATGTCATCATTTAAATGACCAAAGAGGAGGAGATACCATGGACGAGCCTGCTGCCCATATGCTAGCCAAGAGAAGAACTGGAAGCCTGTTAGCTTGTGAGCTAGCACTCTCATTACAGCGTAGAAACTAGAAACCACTGCAACGACTGGGTGGGAAATATTCCAGGCACATGGGATTTATTCAGATATATTTGTATGCCTATAATGTTAATTTTGTCAACGATAACTGAACAAAAAAATAATTTCGTCAACACACATTTTTCACGAGACTAAAACCCTCGTTAATAAATAATACATGTGAATATATCCGTATGCATTTTCGTCGGCTAATGAAGACGAGGCGAAAATGTACTTAATAAAAACTGGACTAAAATCTATGGACATTTTATGTTCATGAACAAAAACGAGACAGAAAAAATGATGTGATTTTGTAAAACCATATTTCTGCTAATCTGTCACTGTGACACTGTCCTGTAGGCTGTGACACACCCCTTTTCAAATCTGTAGCTAGCGAGCGCAACATGCACAAACACATGGGACAGACAGGAGGTGGATTCACGGTGAAAGGCTAAAAAAAAAAAGAAGGAAAAAAAAAAGGTAAATTATAGTTATAACGTAACATTAACACAACGGCCATAACGTTCCAACAATAATGTAACTAATGCTGGCTAATTATTTACTAAATTATAGCATGGAGCCTTAGTAGCCACTTGTTGATATACTGTAATTGTGTGTCAAGCTGTTTTTCATCAAAAAGATGAGAGATTTTTTTTTTTTTTTTTTTTTTTTGTGAAATAGTTTTAGATCCGAATTGTTAAACATTATCTGCTGACAAAAGAATATACAGGGGTAAAAATGATTCTCCTAACTAAAACTAGACTAAAATGTTGGCAGTTTTTTGTTGACTAAAACTAGACGAATAAAAATTATGCTTTCTTGGACTAAAATAAAGACTAAAATACTAGATTTGTAGTGGACTAAAAATGGACTAAATAAAAAAGGCATGAGGTTGACTAACTACGATAAAAACTAACAAGCGTGATTGGAACTGGACTAAAACTGAGACTAAATTTAATAAAGGCTAATAAAATTAACAAACATCTAGTGATGTGTAGGCTTAAGAAAGATGGTCGATAAAGTCGCATCCATTTTTAGGCCGCCATTTCACGCATTCAGCGGACACATCAATAGAGTTTGAGTGCTGAGACAACGGCTTCATTTTTTTGGTGATTTTGAAGCCTCATTTTATGTACTTAGCAAGTTTTTTTTAATCATTCAAATTTGGCAAGGTTGTTAACCCGCCTCCCTGTGGTGTGTCAAATTTAGAAGACATTTAATTTCACTTTACATGGACTAAAAGAATTCTAGCACCATTGATTCAACTTCAGCTATTTTATGGCCTGAACAACAACAATAATATAAATGACAAAATTTTGAGAAAGTTTTCTCCATGTCCTTATCAAAGGGAGCCATTAATTGATGAACTCATTCATGTTCCTCTTAACGGATCAAGGCAATGCTGGCAAATATCCACCCCTATTTTGTAGACTTGATCCTTCAACAGTTCAGGAACAATACATTTGTGGCTATGGAAAAGTTCACCATAATTTGATATAGGATTAATTAGTTGAGCAAACTCAAAGTACAAGTTGATGTATAACTGTATTGTACTTCTACGATTTCTGACAGCACATTTAAACCATCTTCATTTTTGAAAGGCAAAAAAAATATATATATATATATATATATATATATATATATATATATATCTCAACGCTTGCCTTAGCTTGTGTCTCCTGTGTGATGGAGCGCAGGAGCGAGGCCGAGCGGGAGAGCAGAGGAGAGTTAAAAGGGGACGACTCCGCTGAGGAGCAGGTGTCACTCTCTCCACCACTGAAGTAGCGATAGTGGTTGGTGTTGGCCGGGGCGAGATGAGTCCCCCCTGGGGAGCGCCTCTGGGAATTTGGGGAGGTAAGAGGGCTGCTGGGGTCGCTGTGGAATAAGCTCTCTTTGCGTCGGGTATGAGGAGACTCCACCAGGGTGGAAAAGCCGTAGGAGGTCTGGGCCTTGGGGACGTAAGGCAGTGACATCGCCGTCTGTGACTGAGGGTCTGCGTTGGTATTGGCTTCCAAAGTCACGGTGGCTGGCTCGTCCGCACTCTCTATTTGGATGATGTGACGGTTTGCTGACTTTTGGAGACTGCGCGTGTCCCCTCCGAAACGGGAAAAGAGGCGGGGGCTGCAGGGGGTTTTGCTGCTGCGAGCTCTGGGGCTCTGGACGCAGATGACATGATCGGAGGTGGAGGGTCGTAGGGCGGAGCGGTGCTGAGGCTTGGGGGATGGTGGCTCCTCCGGTGGGCAGCAGATGAGTTTGGGGGGGATGAAAAAATCTGGTATTTTTTCGGGGGTGAGCACATTAGCGTATACGGCCACAGGGATGGCCTCAGTGGTCTGTGGAGGCTGAGATTGAGTTCCACTGCTCTCCATTTTGCTACGTAGCTTCTCCAGGAGCCACATGTCCACCTATAGGCGTGTCAAACCACCAGTTCTGCATTAACAAATATATATATTTAACAAAAGTTGTATCTGACATCAACAGAACTTATGTTGCTTATCTACAGGGTGATTAAAAAGTAACCCCCAATTTTAAATACTTGTTGTTCTCTCTTTTTGTGTAACCTTTATTGAGCCAAGGCACCCACTTTTCATTAGAAAAATCTCATGGCACACCACCAAATATAAATGTCACAAAAGATAAGTACTGGAAAAAAATTCTCACACAACTTTACACACAAATTGACTTACTCATGGTGAGATCACTGCTTGTGAACGCAAAACTGATGTACTCACAGGAAGCATGACTTATTCGGTTGTTTGTGTCAGATAGGCAGGTTTACGTTGTGGAACTGATGGCAAAAAAGTGGAGGACCCAAGCACCAGGAATGCAGGATGTACTCAGAGAATTACACACAAAAAAAGTACAGTAGCAACATAAAAAAATGTTGTATTAAAAGTCCAAAAATCTTTAAACAAAGTGAACGAGAGAATGACCTGTCTCAGACTGACAGAAACTTGCAGGGAACTAAATACAAACAAATTGACGTGACAAGGCACATCTGAACAAGACACCATTTGCCGGATGGAGCTGATTGGTGGACACAAGGAACAGTGCAGATGTGAACAGGTGAAGACAAAAACAAGTAGACAAGACATAAAAAAACAAAAAAAGCAACACAGGGAAAACATGAAACAAAACATGTAAGTAATGGATATTAAAATTCGATATAGGCATAAGAATTTGCTACCAGTCAACTAACAGAAACTCCGACTTCCAGAGTATTTGACTGACACATTTTTACCAACCCCACATAAAAAAAAGTCACATGAAAATCAAATCTTCAATATTCTCACTGCTGATAGCTGTCCCAATTTCTTCTTGTATCAAGTGTTGGTACATTTTGGCATACATGTTATTGTCAAGAATATACCCACCATCCTGTCCAAAGTCATCCCACACTACACATCACATAATACACACACGCACACACACACACCCACACACACACACACACACAAAAAGACCAAAACGTTTAAATGAGTAATTTGTGTTTTAAAAGAGGGAGTTACTTTTCAATTACCCTGTATATATTCTGAATATTTGTTGCCCCTATAAACAGAGCGAATATAAATAAGTACATTCCCAAAACACAGAAACAAAAAAATAGAAACTACAAGCAAATAAAAGCATGATTTGATAGGCAATGTTTGAATGCCCAAGCAAATGCACATTCCACCACACGACCATGCATTTGAAAACAAAACTTTTTTTTAATTTTTTTTTATTTTTTTTTATACGTGAGCACAACTATATCAACAGCATCCGAATTAATTTTTAAAAGGCTACATTATTAACATGCCTTGAAAAACGTCTGTTTCACCAAACGGACCTACCTGTTCACTGCCGAACTCCGGCGTCTTCAGAACACTTTCGAAGTGATGTGTGCGAGCCGATCCGAGGTTGTGTGCTGCTTCAAGTGTGCGGGAAAAAGCAGCGCTCGTTTTATAAGATGAGCTGCGCTCGGCCAGGAGCCAATCGGCACGTTGTGAAAGCTTCCCAGGATATTGACTAAACTATTCACTATACGCGCGAGCGGGTAGAAGGTTTTTTTGGGGGGGGATCGACTGAAGGAATCCAATTTAAAATCACCTGCAAGGAATATCACGGCCTCAGTTATAAAGTGAACGTCGCTGTGATTTCAACTGGCTTTCGTTAAAGCTGCTGTTGTGAGGCAGCACTGCCCTATATGCATATATAGTGCAAACATGCATATACAAATAGTCCTTAATTGGACTTCCCGATGGCATGCTGATGATGAGGTTTCTGTGTGAGTGTGCTGATTGTGTTTTAGTTTTCCCCCAGCATTCAATAAACGTCTGCAAAGGGGGACTGTGGCTCTCCTTTCCCACATGCGAGGGCATTACAAAAAGTATGCTCCTCTTACTACTGCTGCCACCAATAGTATGAACATAAATATGACTCATATAATATGATGAAATAGGCCCTTGCAGCTGTGTTTTTGTGATGAATTATTCATCACAATTTAGTGTTACCCCTTTCCCTCTCTATAAGGCATAAGTGTTGGAATTCATTTGGACATTTTTTTTTTCCCCCCTTGAACTTATTGATACAATCAGAACATACACTATAAAGAGAATTGTGAACCAATTTAAGATTACAATTTGAATTGTTGACCAACTTATGGTAATAAAATTGCTTCAATTAGTAATGCACGATTGAATTAAATTAATCTAAAATCCAAAGTATATTAAGTTTATTTGATTATGAGTTAAATTAAACTTAATATATTCACTTTGGATTAATTTAATTCACTTAATATATCCACTTTGATTAATTTTCGATTAACTTAATTCAAGTGAATATATTAGTTTTTCAAAGTAGCATTTCTGGAATTCACTCAGACTGGCTTCCTGTTCTGTTGTGGTCCTTATGCCTTTTTGTATGTGTCCTGTCATGATAGATGTGTCCACCAAATCTTTTGTTGATCAGCAAATGTGGAGTTTTTCTAAAATTTCTAGAGGGTGCTAAATGAGTAATTTTTGTGGGTTTGTGTTGGTGACCCCTAAAATTCAGACGCGCTTGCAAAAACTGTAGTTTTCCATGAAAACGATTAAATTGTCTGAATATTAATAAAGAGTGATTTGTATTCTCCCCAACCAGTGAATCCCCGTATTCACCATTATAGCACCGTAAATGTGCCATAAAGGTTTCTCATCAAAACAATTAGGTCTAATTGATAATTCAGCTTGAGTAAAACTATTAACAGTCTTCTGACCGACATTGAGTCTTTGTGCATACTCAAAATTGTCACCAAAACCAATTCTTCAATACAAAACCTTTTGCAGTGAGAGGCTGTGGATTTCAAATCTGTTGTCTACAAAATGTGTGAAGTATAATACAGAGTGATATTGTATCTCTGTTTCTATCTTGCTAAGTTTGTGTTTGATGGAAGCCAAAAACATGTCCAACGCACTCAGCCTTTTGCCAGGTGTTAAACATGGAGGTGGATGAGCAGCAATCTCGTAGGTGTCAATTGGATCAGTCAGTGTTTTGTTGCGTTTGAAGAATAAAAACACAGCCTAGAATGAGGTTATTTCACATATTGTTTTCCCCAAAAGAATGAAGGAATTCAATTTCAATTAGATAAGTGCAAGTGCACAATGAATCCTAATGCAACTTGACTGCTTTATCATCATATTATGATCAATTTGGAAGGATTAGAGGCAGATGCTACCACAAAACAAGAAGACAAAGGCTGCTACTTTCTTATTCTGTATTTTTTTTTTTAAATCACATAAGAGACAACAATGTATACTAATATATACTAACTGGACTTTAAAATATCAGCTTCACATGTTTAAAATCTTTACATAACTGTGCTATAGATTTACATTTAGAATGCACATTCAGAATACTGTAGATTTTATAATTTAAATGTAAAATTGTAATCTTGAAAACAAACATTTGAAAGTGCCCGAAAGGTGTTTGTGCAAAGTAAAGAAGTGAAGGTAGATGTATGTAAATGAAACCATTCACCCATCTCTTTTTCCATCTGAAAATAGAACAAAGTCCATTAGGGATTAGTGAAGCCTCATTAGATCCTGGGATGAATCATCTGGTGGGCTTGCCATCTATTTAGCTATCTGAAAAGTCTTTTAATTTCAAATTATGTCTCAATTTGAAAGTGTCAAGACAATAACATTTAGGAAATGCATGCGTATGTTAAAACCTTTGGCCTTTCAAAATATATACAGTACATAGATATACATTAATTAGAACATAGGTTAGCACCTGCACTTCACTGCATGAATTTAGTAATTGTGAATTAATGAAATAAAAATGTTTCGTCTCACACACAAAGGCAATAAAGTGACCAACGTGTATACTGGGGCAGTGTGAGCAGACACCTTTGGAGGGGCAGATTTAAATGGGAGCATCTGGCCATCTGGCATACAGGGCAGATGCCCGGTGGGCCGGTGTCCTTTAGGGCTGATGTGGTACTATTCAATTATTTTACTCCATTTTATCCCGAGAGAACAGCCCACAATTTAGAAGGAGCAGCCCATTCATCCCTTTACAATATAGAGATTAGTGTTGTTCCGATACCGATACTGGTATCAGCAGAGATGCCGATACTGCATTAAAACTGTGATATCGGTATCGGTGAGTACCCACAAGTAACATCCCGATACCATTAATTCCAAGGCTAATATAGAAATTTGGATGCAACATCTTGTGTCTTGCTCGTGCATGACATTCACTGATATGTGACATGTTCACTGCATGCCCATCTAAGATATCCTATTGGCCCTTGAATGCTCTGAACCAATGGCAGGACAGCTTTTTCATGGTAAGAAAAAAAAAAAAAGCTTCTGTATCGGTATCGGCCGATACTGCAAAGCTGGGTATCGGAATCGGTATCGGGAGCCAAAAACGGTATCGGGACAACACTAATAGAGATCAAACTGAACTAATAAACATCAGTGGTAGAGGTGGGCCGGCGGGCCCAAATCAAAATGCCAGGGTCGATTACTGACAAATATAACCCTATACGTGACGGATAGGATTCATGGCCTACGTCACGATGTCACAGTGTTTACTGGATGCAAAAACAACTTGCCGCTGCAGGCAAGTAAACAACGCTGGTTGTTTGTCGAAAATGACGTCTTGTTGTGTTTTTGGTTGCCAGAACCGTAAAAGCACCAACAAAAACTTGAAATTCTATCGCATCCCAGCCTCTGCCAGTCAGAGTAATCGCAGACGGCTGTGGTTAAACGTGATTAGGTGAAAGGACTGGACTGTCTGAGACTATCATCAACAATGCTCGTGTTTGCAGCGCACACTTCATATCAGATTCAGCCTGGACAATGATATGGGCTAGACTTAGTTGTGACTGAAATTACTTAAATTAGTCATTATTTGTGGGATTATTTTTACATGCACGGATTTACAAAAAGTCTGTGTTTACATGCTACATGCGTGAATGCTAACTGCTAGCTAACCAAACGTTAGCTGTATGTTTCAGTTTTGTTGAGGCAAAAGCCCCCACAATGGTTCCGATAACTTCTTGTAAAATATTTGTAGGAGAGGTTCATGCCTCATATATCCTCGTCTTCTGCCCCTGTCGTTGACTTGGCAGCACTTGCAACCGCACGACACAAAAGTCCTCACTCAAGTTATGTTCTAAATTTTGAACATGTCCATTCAAGACGTAGTTAGTTGTAGACATGCAATTTTTTATAGGCCTTCAGTTTATCTTTAGTATAAACGCTGAGTTTTTCTAAAAGGTAGATTTAAATGTCCGGCCATTGCACGGTGGGCAGTCCCGTTAAAATCATCTATCCAGTGCGTGAGTGTGTAGGGGTCAGGAAATATCGTCCCAGTGTCAGAGTTAACTTTTTAAAGTAACATTCACGGTCGTAGGGAGTCAGTTTACTCACATATTAACTCAAATGGCCGTTTTCCGCGTCCTTTCCGACGTGAACTTTCTGTGAAAATATGCTGACCGGTGTTAGAACCACACGCCACTGAGGTGTTTTTGCCTCCAGCTTTTAAATTGCGTCACATTGTTTACAAACTTTGAAGGGGTCTACAGTTTAACGGTGCGAGCAACACATGTAGACAGGCACAACAATGCTCATAAGCATAGTGTATCCTCTGGGAAGAATATTACTCAATTCAACTTTATTTATAGAGCACTTTAAGACCGAGTGGACAACATTTACCACATATGCTGTAAAGTAAAAAAACAACAAAAAAAACAGCATGAGAGTGCATTTAATCAAACTGAGTGCCGCCGGTAGACTCCTCTAGGGAGGTGGTCCTCGTCAAATCTTGTCCTGGTTGGTTGATGCAGAATTCTCCACTGCAGCAGACACACTTTGATCATAAGCGCCGCGTAGCCTCTTCTCCTAGCTGGAGAGGAGGGGTGAGGAGAGAGGAGAAGCCGCAGTAAGACAGGCCAAAATACAGATGTGAGGGGGTGAGGGCAGGACAATTAACTAATTACATACTGGATGTCATTTAACCAAATATGAAAGGATTATGTTAAAGTTCGTGGGGGATTGAGGACCCAAGTGGGAGGGAGACAAGAAAGGTGTGCTCGGAAGCATACTTTAATTCAAACGTAAAACAAAGTACAACACAAGATACGAAGTACAAAACAAAGCTGGGAACTAAACCTACTAGTAACAAACCAAACGGGCAGGACTCAGGCGCAGGAAACGGGGTGTGAACAGGACAAAGACTCAACAAGGACTGAACGAAAGCAGGGAACTAAATACACATAGTAACGAGAGACACCTGGACAAGACAAGTGGCTTGGGCAGCTGATTGGATAACACAAGGGAACGGAAAAACGAGCACATGTGGACATAAGACATTGACAGAAAAGGAGACAAGGAAAACATGATCAAAAAACCCGAACCAAAACACAGATCTTAACAGTATCCCCCCACCGAGGGACAGATCCCAGATGTTAAAAAAAAAAACACAAAGAGACCCCAAAACGAGGGCGCAGAGGTGGGAACACCGCCCACCACCAGGGACCGCCGGAACCGGAGCAGCACAGGTGGACATGATAAGACTTGACGAGACATTTACAGAAAGGGAGACAAGGAAAAACCAAGCCAAAACACAGATCCTAACAGATATAAATAAGTCTTTAGTTGATATTTAAACATTTCTAAAGGGTAACTTTTCCTGCATGTCTAACTTAACCGTCCTAATTTGACCCCATCAAATGTGTTAGAATTTTTTAGGACAACAGGAGGGTTAATTTCCACTTATTCTGTATCTCATAGAACCACGGAGAAAATTTCTAGATAAAACATAGGGAATCAACATAGGGAATCAACTCTCAAATGCTGCGGCCAAAGTCAATTCAAACGTTTATAATTTTGTCTATTCCTTAAATTAGTTTTACCTCGACATGTTTTATTAGATTATATTGCTGAAAGGCCATAGACAGATTTAAGTCTTTGACACACAGACCCAGACCAACACAGTAAACACACAAAAAACAAAACAAAACAAATTATGGCATCAAGGGTGAGAGGGACAGGTGCTCCAGCACCAAATATCCCCCATTTCTGCATGTCCCCTTACTGGTCGGACTCCAATGTACTCTATCTTTTATTGGTTCATAGTTGCCAAGATGTTGACAAATGAGGCATCTGGCTGGAAGTCATCCGATTCTGCCCACACTCCTCAAAACAACGTACTGATTAAATCATTGCAATTATTACTCCATTTAAGTCTCTCCACCAGTAAACAAGTACCTCCAATATGTGCACGTGGCCCAGCAAATGATGAAAGGAGAAAAACAAAAACTGCCACTGAGTTTTGCCACATTGACATTTAAACTGTACCATTTGTGAAGAACATTAAATATAATATGTGTGGTACCTTGAGATACGAGCAACCCAACTTTAATTTGTTATCATAAAGTCCAATATCAGAGTGCTATTCACTTTAGATACGAGTGTTGTCATTTATGAGCGTACTCAGGAAACCAATTAAACTCAGATTGTGATTACCTGTGAGCCGACTTGCAATCTATTGTCAAGCAACATGATGTATTTTTGACCCTCATCATGTTGAATAACTCGGTGTACAATAAACAGAATAGTTTGAGACCACCTACACGTTGCTGCAATGGCATCAGCCTTCATTAGTGAGTATTCACTGTGTGATCTTTGACTGCCAAGACTCCATATACAAAAACTGTCCCCTCATCACAGGCAGATAGCAGCTCCATCTGTTATATACTGTAACCGATTTTTCGGCTGTGTCCTATTATGAGAGCAAAAGAAAACATTGTTTATATACGTTTAATAATTTAATAGGCATGTTCTCCCCGTGCCCGCGTGGGTCTTCTCCGGGTACTCCGGTCTCCTCCCACATTCCAAAGACGTGCATGGCAGGTTAATTGGGCGCTCCGAATTGTCCCTAGGTGTGCTTGTGAGTGTGGATGGTTGTTTGTCTCTGTGTGCCCTGCGATTGGCTGGCAACCAGTCCAGGGTGTCCCCTCCCTACTGCCCAGAGCCAGCTGAGATAGGCACCAGCACCCCCCGCGACCCTTGTGAGGAATAAGCGGTCAAGAAAATGGATGGATGGAATTTAATAGATAGAAAATACTACATTGGATGGAATAAATAAAGAGAATATTTGCATTTTACTCTTTGTTGTCAGAGCAACAGATGCTTTAAAGATGTTAATCTCCTATTCGTGCACAGTTGAGGTACGTCGCAAGTTCAACATTCATCTAATTAAGGATGGAAGTTTCTTTTGGACTCCTGTGAGCATTTTCTGGACTTTTTTGACCCAATACAATTATCAACTTTTATATCTCATGTCAAGAAAGAATGCCACTCTAGCGAATTCTTTAACCATGCTAGCTTTCTCAGCTGAATACATGCCATTGAGACTTTATTCTCCGAAAATGTAAAAAGTCAGACCGTTTGAGTCATACCTCCACTTGAAGACGATTGCGAGGGCATAATAGTTGAGTCATGCACAGCAGGAGGATCGTTCTGATTTTGAAAGAGCTGCCGCGGTCTAATTTTGGAGAATGTTTGAAATGAAAAATCTCCTGGTGGATATTGGATTTAAATTCATCCTGCATAAAAGATAGCAATTATTATGCACTATGTGACTCAAGCACTCTGTTTTAGAGGTCTGTGCTTAGAATATGCAATGTGCTCATTTATATGGATGTAAAAGATATTTGCTGTTACACCACAATATATATATATATATATGTATATATATATATATATATATATATATATATATATATATATATATATATATATATATATATATATATATATATATATATATATATATATATATATATATATATAAAGATATAAAAGCTCCTGGTGGATATTAGCTTTAAATTCATTGTGCACTGAGGATAGCAATTGCTATGCAGTGTGTAACTCAAGCTTTCTGTTGCAGATGTCTGTGCTTAGAATATGCAATGTGTTCAACGATGATATTTGCTGTTCTAAAAAAATAGACCATGAAAATATTTCCCCTGTAAAAAAAAAAAAAAAAGAGGGATTATAATTAGCATTCATCAACAAATATTTCTTATCGTTGCAAAAAGAACATTATGAAAGTGTTTGAAATTAAACATATAGTGAAGGATGTTTAAATTAAGCTTCACCACAATCTTATCGCACACAAATCAATTCACACATCCCACGCATAAATAACAAAGGGATTGTGCATGCACGAGACGGAATGCGCGGTCCCTTTGTTCATGTTGCAAAAAGCTGAGGCGTTCACTCTGTGATGTGACTTGGCTGCGCTGCAAGGTGGTCACCTGCTTAAGCTAGGCTAACTCTCATATTTTCTCATTACAAAGTTCAGTTTTTGTATGTGATAGACTAGAAATAAGTGAGTTCCTTTAGCACGTGTTTCAGTTATTGTATTGGAAATTACTTTGTAGATAGTAGATACTAAATTAGTGTGTGTTGACTCTTTGGTTTGGTATCGGTCAATGTCATTTTATTAAGCGGCATCAACGTCAGGAACAGAAATGGCAGCGCGCTCCCACTATGCTAACGGCTCACTAGATTTGACGCTAATGTTAGGTAAAGTCATTGATTGCAGTTTCAGCTAAAGTAACCAAAGCTTATTAGCTTGCTTCTGGTTACTTCTTGGCTTCATTTTTTGTGTCTTGGCCTAAAGTGAGGCAGCGAGAGATGTTTGAATTTTGTACGGATCATAGTGGCCACTTTTCCATCGTGTCATGTCTTTGCCAGTGCATCCAAAGTTTCTTTATGCTCTGTCAACTTTTTAGATCTTATATTAGCACATCTAAGGAAATTGGAAAATGTATAAAACAGGTGATATTAACAGTTAGGGGTTATAGACAATTCTGAGCTTATGTCACAAAGGAATTGAAACCACGTATGTATACAATTGAGTTCTTAGGCCATCTGAATATTGTACATTATGCTAACAATGTAAAAACTCTTCCATAGAAAATTTAAAAATTCCACATGCAGGCTAAAACATGTCAAAAGACTTAGCACATGGCATGGTAGCTACCATGGTGCTGTAGTGGTTTGATCTCAGGTTAAGCCCGGTTCACATGCAGGACAATTAGCTTAGTTTTAGCCACGAATCTTCCCTCCTGACAATCGTAAGCCTGCACCGATATCCAAAAGATAATTAACCGTGTGTGGTGTTTTCAGGCTGATCCCAGCTGCTCGGAAGAATGTTTTGGCCGCTCTGATCTCAAATTGGGGATATTCAGCTTGCACTGTTTTCACTACTTTGACCAATATCTATTATTTTTATGTTGTTTTTTTCCTGCTAAATAACAACCACAAATTATCGCCACTGGTCCACCAGGTTTGTTACGCTTAAGTCATGTTTCATCTCGAGATGCTTTGCGAGACTTCCCATCTAACTTGGAGATATTCAGGAATGAAATGAGTTTGTGTGTAACGTGTTGATTATGTCGTGTAGCTGCACACCACACACTGTACATTCAAAACTGTTATACCCGTGATTTATTTATTTATTTATTTGTCGTCATGTGTTAGGGTCCTAAGTCTGCTGACAATTTTAAAATATTGCCGTTTGAACCAGGCTTTTGCCTAGCCAGCCAAGATTAATGGTAGGACATTTGCATCAATAATTTCAGCAATTTGGATGATTAGAGTGATGTTGAGCTTAGTTTTATTTAGTTAACCCTATTGTTTGCCTTCCTGTTGCTAAGGCAAACTGGTAAACGTCACTCTGAGGAGAGCGGAAGGAGCTTTACTCCATTTACAAATGATGTCGCAAGTTGGTTAACCCTTAAAATATGTAGAAAACAAATAATACATTTTATCACACAAATGCGTCTTACCACTTAGGAAGTTCTCACTACATGGCACTGTGTTCTTGGTTAGCCTACATTTCGAACAGTCCGGTTCCATTCTTTCGCTGCTTTTGCACATTTTCTCTCTGACGTCCAGGGTCCGTGAGAAAAACATAGAATGCTAATTGAGTTTTCATCATGTTATGGTTGGAACATCCAACCGTACAAGGCCTGATTTTCTGAGAGCTTTGTATGCTAAGTCACAGACAAAAGCAATACAATATGCTGTTTGGTTTCACCAAGTAATGGGTGTTGATTGCGGAGATTTCAGAAATGCTTGGATACTCGGAATTGTCCATACAGGAAAAAAAAACAACAAACTAAAATGAAAATGTGTCATATCTAGCTTATCCGCCCAATCACGTGATGGAAAACTATGTAGGAGCACATGTTTTTGTGTTAATTGAATAGCTTTGTTTCACATTGTTGCCATATGGACAAACCATAGCCAACAATGTTGTTTCGTGAAATATCACAGCCTCAGATACATATTTTTCAGTTGTTGCTTAAGAAAACCATCCAAGTGTGCACAGGCTGGCATTAGACTCATTCACCAGCTGTACTGAAATCCTCTTTAAGGCTCTTTAAGTCCATCACACCATCTGCTTAGGGGCCACCAGCAACCAAGGTAAACAGACATCAAGCACACTCACTGCTAAAGAGAGAGTAATTTCTGTGTCGGCCTTCAGACTGGTGGTGATACACTCATTTGAGGATTAGCACATACGCGGACCAAAAGAGCAGGCGAGTGGAGAGTACATCGAACAAGTAAACATGGCGAACAGAACATTGGACAGATGGAGATGGGGTGAAGACAGTACAAGATGGAGAATGCACAAATGAAGCACGGACCTCTACCATCTGTAAGACAGTTGGGAGAAAAACAGTAGCTTATTGATGAGGCGGTAACAAGAAACACCAACAGGAAGAAGTCTTTTGATTTCTTGTGTTCTTTGAACCCACTGCAGTCAACGCAGATGTTCTCCAAATTGGAGCATCCAGTCTTAAATCACTAAAATCCCGTGGTGGCCCATCTCGCTGGAACAGTTCATTGCTCTAATTTAAAGGACAGATTACCGTATTTTCCGCACTATAAGGCGCACCTTCAATAAATGGCATATTCTAAAACTTTTTTTCCACATAAGGCGCACCGCATTATAAGGCGCACCTTCGATGAATGACATATTTTAATACTTTTTCCATATATAAGGCGCTACAGTAGAGGCTGTGGCTACGTTATGCATCCATTAGATGGTGCTGCGCTAAAGGGAATGTCAACAAAACAGTCAGACAGGTCAGTGAAACATTATTAATAGATTACAAACCAGCTTTCTGACAACTCCATTCACTCCCAAAATGAATAAACAGCTGTTTTATAAATTTTTCTGAGGTAAAGTACTAGTATTAGCTAGCGATCCAAGATGGCGGGATCTTCTGCGCATGCGCGTCACCGATCATGCAGGGTCACCGATAGCGTCTTGACAGAGAGACCTGTTGCGGCTCAATATTGATCCATATATAAGGCGCACTGGATTATAAGGCACATGGTCAGCATTTGAAAAAATTGAAGGCTTTTAGGTGCGCCTTATAGTGCGGAAAATACGGTACATTAAAATTAAAGGTGGATTGGATTCTTGTGGTAGAGAGTCTTTTCAAGATAGTCTATATTTCTCCCAATGCATGCCATTCTTTTCCTTATCTACACATAAAATTCAGCTCTCTGAAGACAGTATGATTCGGTTCACCTGTGAAGACGGCCTCATAGTGCACTCTAAAAACATTTTGGTCAAAAATAATACAATTACGGATCAAAAATTGACAGATCACTGTATGGGTCAATTTGAGCCAATATTCTCGGTTGTTTTATTTAAGAAAAAAAAAAACCCAACAAAAAAAAAACCTTGGGTCAAACTGACCCAAGTAGACGATCTGACCCGATTTTCTGGGTTGTTTTATACAAAATGATTAAGTTTTTACTCAAAACTGGGTCAAATTGACCCAAAGTTGGGTTATTTTTTACCCACGTTTTAATTGTCATTTATGCACACAATCAAAGACATACTATTCATGAACAAAACTGCCTTTAGCAAGAATGATCAATTAAATAAATAAAATAATCAAGCCTTTAATGACGAGTACGGCATCAATTGATGCAGGCAGAAGTAACAGTCTACAGCTAATTCTTGGATTTATGTATCGGCTTGGATTTAAAACCACTTCAGGCAAAACTTGTTCCTCACATCAAACTTATAAAGTTTATGGACCTTTTTATTATGTCGACCTAATGGGTGAAATTAGCTCGATAATCATGCAACATTTTACAACGCAAACTCACTTGTCTCAGAGGACATTATTGTAACAGTTCATTGAACAGTCCTAATTATCGCATGGTGATAAATAGCAGTTTGCCCTCGAAACAGCTAGTGAACCCAAATGAAAGTTTCAAATATCAAATTCGAAACACTTTTATGTATGTACATGTTCGGTTGTATCTACTACTGTTTATGTGCAAATGTTAGAATAAAACATTTTGCAATTTGGCATTCCAGATGAAAAACAATTTCATCATGTAGAACTAGTGTTAATCAGGTAGGGATTTTTTTTTAACAGTTCATTATTCTTTCACCAATCAAATTACTTTAAATAAAAATTCTCCTGTAGGTTTTTAGCATTGTGTATATATACAGTATACTCATTCACAAGTAGTCTGTTTCAAATGTATTAGATTGCCACAATAAAATTCCGACTTGCATGGCTTGTTTTTTTCACCAGATGCCAGCTGGTCGAATCCCGTTTGTAAGATAATCAGCAGATAGCACGTGGAAGCTGGACCATCAAAAAGTAGACACTTTTGGAAGATTATTGTGTGCATAAATTGCTGGAACTCATATCCACATAATCCCATAATTTCTCTCATTGCTGCTTAGGGAGTAATGCAGTCTGTTCAGAAACAGGGATCCGCTCTGTGATGCTAGAATATCTGAGTTGATGACCACTTGTGGATTCAAAACTTTTGCATCGTGCAGTGAGGGGAAAAAAAAAAAAAAAGACTACAGCAGATGGCCAGACAGCATGGTGGAGGATGACATCGAGAGCGCAGGATGATTGGCAACTCTTCTAAAGTGTCGTCTGACGTTCACCCACAATTCTGAATGGGATAAGCAGTGCTACCGAGAATGGATAGACATACAGATACAGTCCACGTTACGAATTAATTCATTGGTTATCGATAGCTTGATTTTATTGTAAGGCATTGGAAGTGGCAGAGAATCCAGTGATAAGTCAAGTGAATGGTCCTGCCTCTATCTGTGTGGAGTAGTGAGGTATGATCAAACATTTCATTCCAAAAAGAAGACAGCTGTCGAGCTATCATCAAATAGAAAGTGTAGTGGATACATCAGGGTACAAGATCGATGGTTGATGATGAAGAAGGCTTTGCTGAAACAAACCAGTTTGTCAACAAAACTTTGGATGGAACATACGCCCAACCCAGCTTTCAAGTCTCCACTCCACATCGTGAGAGCGTTGTATAACTTCCTAACTTCTAATTTGGTTATCATACAGTGTATGTTGCCACCTTCTTCAAGCTCCTTGTTTGACACTAAATTGTCTTACTCCTGTCACGCGTCTGATAGTGTGGTGGTTCACTTTCACTCGTCAGTGCAGGGGTAACGCCAAGTTTCGCCCAACATTAGCTGGGGTAGGCTTTAAATGTTGTGTGCTGAGAGATAGGATCCCAAACGCAGACTCAAATAAGTCTTTATCTATTTATTCACATTGAAACTAAGAGAGGGGTACACAGGAACAGTTGAGCAATAATCTGGCAAAACACACACAATTCTCAGACCCTTAAATAGGCAGTCAATCAATCTCATTGGTTGTGGCTAGACATGTGAATACTAGTACTGACATGGAATTCTCTGATTGGCTGTTGACTCCATAATTAAAGATAGTTCCTGACATCAACAAACATCATATAGCATAAAAGATCCTTGACATCATATAGTCCAGACATCATATAGCCTAAAAGTAGTTGAAACTGTATGCTGTTACATCAATACCAAAATAGACACGTAACTCTACTCAAACGTAACCCAGGCGTGACCCCAGACATGAGACAGAACCCAAACATTACTCCTGCATGACTCGAGTCATGACAGTAACACCCTCAAAGGACTCCTCCTGGCGGGCTCCTAAGTTTAAACACAAACCCTCACCAGACCCCAGGTAAGAAAATAACACCTATGTGACCTTAATCACAACAGTAAGCATAACATATAACAAAAGTCGTACAGGATAGCCATGACAATAAGATGGTCGCAGAACTTACGCCGTTGTCCGAAACTATACCGGGGAGCGAACGCTGGTTGAGCGCCGCCGGACAACTCCCCGTAACCCTGAACATGAGTATAGAAAATGGATGTATGATTTGTGGCTTTTCAACTTGACAAGAGGTTCAACATTGCAAATTTCGGTTATCTTGAGACAAACTTCCTCTTTGTCTGTCCACAAAGTACTTTGTCTCTCCCCCTTTTTTCCTTGTGTGCTATTCTGGGAACATTTTGTGTGACAGCTTGGATGCTTTGACAGTTAAATCTGTCTGAGTGATGAGTGTTCACACAAAAGCTAGCTGTGAACACAATGTGACAGAGAAGAAAGACGAGATGCTGCACTGTAGGTATGCTGACAGCACACTTGCCAGGCCATTTGTAAAAATCATCACCACGACCGTCAACACAAATGGATGAGTGAAGTTTGACAGATGTTGACTGAGTCAGGGACTAGAGAAGTTTTTCGAGATGTTCCAATTTTTTTTTTAATTTACCCAAAGACAATACAGAATTAAGATGAATGACAATTTGCATAAAGTTAAGCTGTACATGTTGCCAAAGAGTGAATATTACGGTAGAAAATGTACATAAACTGAACAAATAGGAACTCACATTCGCTTTCACTCTGTAATTTGCATAACATCTTACTGATAGTCGATTATCCTAACCTAAGCCACCACTTATTGACAAAACATTATGCACTACAAATTACTTATTTGTAATAACGATTATTTTTTTTTGCTATTTATTTATTAACTATTTCTGAACAATTTGGCTCAGTATTCACTGGGCTACACAAACAATTGAGATAGTGTGGTTGCACAAGTGTACACACCCTCATAAAGGGGTGTGGCTGTATTCAGAATTAACCAGTAACATTAGACCCCCCCAACGAAATTGTTGTGAGGAGGCTTTTCATGACTTTTTTTTTTTTTTGCTTTCTCGCAGAAGCATGAATGTTTTGTGCTGAGTGCTACCTTACTTACAAGTATTCACAATTCCCTTCACCTTGTCAAATGCCCCAATTCTAGTTTAATAAAAACGGTTAAAGGCTCCTCAAGGAATGTTGGCTCTTTAGCTCCATCTGAATACACATGTACTCCATCCAACCATCATCTAATTATCCATTCTCGATAGTGCATGTCTTCAGTAGCGTAGCGGGTGAACTGGAGCCTATCCCTTCTGAATTGATACCTGCACTCTCTGTCTCTATTAAGACATGAGGTTGTCTTCCTTCCGTGCAATTCGCAGTGTTGTAGAACTATAGGAATATAAAGTGCCTTCTGATTTTTTAAATAGAAGAAACCGATGAAGAAAGAAAATTGATCATTACAACTGTATTTAGGTCCCTCTAATCACCTTAGCTGGGTGAAGGACCCTCAACAGAGGGAACACTGTGCTCAAAACAATTTAAGCAAACAATTTGAAATGTGAAGCCATAACACCAGTGTGGCTTGCTCATTAGTTTGCAGTGTTGAGCAGCACTTCTGCATACTGTGAGATTTTTATTACAAACATATCCAGAGCAATATGCATGAAGTCAATTAGACTTAATACAGCCCGGAGTCCTCTGTGAATCACAACTGTTGTTTTCAAAATGGCAGAATGCTTATACAGCTCCTGTACTATGGCGTTAGATTTGTGCCACAATTCCGTGCGTAACAAAATGTGTTTCGTACGTACAAAATGTGTTTCGTACGTACAAAATGTGTTTCGTACGTACCAAAAATGTGTTTCGTACGTACAAAATGTGTTTCGTGCGTACAAAACAGTCCTCGCGCACGCTTGCTACGTCTCTCCTCAACACGTACGAAACTTTGATTTACGCTTGCGATGCAAGGGTCGAGGCGTAATATTTGTGCCACAATTCTTAACCAATCAGGAGTCGGACAGGAGAGCAAATCCTGATTGGCTGTTTAATATCCAATCAGGCAGAACTTTGACAACGTGTCGTCACGCCGCGTTGCATCATGGGCGCTTCTTCGATTTTTTTTTTTTTTTTTTTTGTTTTGTTTACTAGCACTCGGTGCTTTCCTGTTTGTATTTTATCTGCATTTCTGCTGACTTTTATTTACTTAACAAAAGTTTTGTTATATTACGGGGTGAAGCAGCTCCCAACTGCTTTCCTGCTTAGCGGAAGACAAGTTTTAGCCCTCATGGGACCGTTGGATGACCGTTGGGGGGGACGCTAACTTCCGAATCGAAGACTACTTTCAACATTTTCATAACGGTAAGTAGCATAAAAATAGCATCTTTTAACTTGGCCACTATCACACACAGGCTTCCAAGACAATCAAAATTGTATGTAATAGTTACATACACGACATTGGCAATGGATGTGCATAGTTATGATGAAGAAAAAAAAATCGCCACCCCCTTTCTTTATTTTCTTATGCATTTTTAGTGCCTAGTGCCACCAAATGTATATCGTGTAACTAACAGACAGAAAAAACATGGAATGTCCAAAAGCACTGTTAACACAATGCCATAGTTACTGATTTGTAAGTACGTTAGTAATATTGATTAGAAAATCGTGGAAAATGACGAGATATCAGCTCTTGAATTCAATTCACGAGTTAATTTTGTTGTCATTACCTGTATACTTGTGCACATAAATGCCATCTCAAACAAATCACTAAAGCAGCCTTTTACCACCTAAAAGACTTCGACCGAAGGGTTGCATGCTCCATACCAGAAGAACCTGACTCATGCTTTTATTTCCAGTAGACTTGATTATTGCAAAGGTCTTCTGACTGTTCTCCCTCAAAAGAGCATCATATTATAGCTGCAGAGGTTATGAAGTGGTTACCCTTAGTTGTACTAGACATTTAACATGAACAAGAAACTGTAGAAACATGGATGGTCACATTGTTTTCCCATAACTACATGAAGATGGATGGATATGATTGTTTCACGTTTTACAATTAATAACCTTGAGCTTTTGTTTGTTTCCAATTTACCAGGTAAACCAATCCAGATTGCGCATCGTTTCTATATCCGGGTCACAGTCATCAATACGATGTCTAAGGATAGAGAGTACAGATGAGATGGATGGGACGGCGATGGATGGCTCCACAATAGCAGTCTACCATGCCTACTGTGTGTAAAACTTGAAATAAAAACTGCAAAGATGCACTGTAACTGAGGACGATTCATTTGATTTAAAAACAAAATGTACAGTTTGCTGTTTGTTGATCGATAATGCATCATTAAGTGTCAATTACAAATACAATGTGTAATATATTTTCATCTGTGGAACCTCTTGGGTCTTGCATTCTCAATACATCATCGTGAGTACAGTACTCTGAGGTCTTCTTGGTCAATGATGGGCAAATGTGCAGTGTGTGCACTTCCGCACTTTAATCTTGAAACCATAAATGTGTCATGTACTGCATTGGCACTGTACCTGCAATAGTATTTTGGTTATTGTTTACAGGTTGTTCCGAATACAGTGTGTGTGACACTTTTTATTTTTCTAATTGTCAATGATACTGTTTGCAAGACACATTTAAATAAGTTCAGTAAAAGTGTCAACAACTTACAGGAGAAAAAATATTTTAAAAATGTTTGATTTGGTATGCTGCAAAACAGGCCATTACAACTATTCGAACTTCAAATTATGATAGTCCAATGTTAATGTTGTCATTCTTCAGGAGCTCTTGATTTCTCTGCTGTCAAGCTCAAGCTTCACGATCTGACTCTTCCTACAGACATTTTAATGACTAAGTCAAATTGGTCTCATCAGCTGGCTCAAAAACGTCAGGAATTAGGGCTGCACAAAATTGGAAAATCATGCAATACGTGATTTTGCTGAATATAGCAATAGATATTGCAATATTTAATATGGATCTAAAGAAATGACTGATGATGATTTTATTATCTAATGAACAAATTATATTTCTCATGCAGTAAAATGTATTGAGTTATTTAATTGTAATGACTTCAATAATGTTCAACTAGTGGATGGTGGTGCACATTTTAGCAAGTGGCTGACTGGTCAAATTCAGATAAAAGCAAAAAATTCCATATGAAACTTATTGCATGTCTGTTATATGCATATTGCATGGGCCAATAGCACGATATCAATATTTTTTCCACTCCACTTCTTCATCTTCTGCTTCTCGTGGTGTTTTTGACACTTCTGTTGTGGTGTCATCAGGTGCATTCTGGGTCCTTTGTCATCTTTGTTGCCTGGTAATAAAAACAAAACCCAAGGTTAGCGCTCAGATTTTTAATTGTCTATCTGTTGTTATGGAAAAATGACAAGATCAACCATGTTTCTCACATTAGTAAAACAATTATTTTGGGCAAACATGTTTATTTCAACAGCTGCTAGTCATGGTGTATGGTTGTCTTGTAACCAAAATGAATTCAATTCTTACGTCAATAACTATGGCATTGGACTGCCAAACACAGTGCTCTTATGTATTCAATGTTTTCTGTTATTCACGATATACCTTTAGTGGTACCAGGCACTAATTACTAAAGAAAAATGGATGGTCTAACATTTTCTTTTCTACTTCTTATACAACGCCACTCATGATGGCATGCATTGTTTAAGATTGTAATGATAGTAGCACGATCAAAAGAGGACAAAACTATAGGATTTACTGACTTAAATACAGTACAGTATTTTGTAACTTACCATAATGAAAACGTAAGTAGCAGGTTAGCCTCTTCTCTTTTTTTTTCTTCTATTTTATGCCGTCATCCAACATCACCATGAGCGCTAAAACTTGTTTTCCCTCCTTCTTCCGCTAAGCAGGAAAGCAGTTAGGAGCTGATTCATCCCGTAACACAACAAAACTTCTATTAAGTAAATAAAAGTCAGCAGAAATACAGACAAAAATTCAAACAGGAAAAGACCGAGTGCTTGTTTAAAAAAAAAAAAAAAAAAAATCGAAGAAGCGCCCATGATGCAACGCGGCGTGACGACACGTTGTCAAAGTTCTGCCTGATTGGATATTAAACAGCCAATCAGGATTTGCTCTCCTGTCCGACTCCTGATTGGTTAAGAATTGTGGCACAAATATCACGCCTCGACCCTTGCATCGCAAGCGTAAATCAAAGTTTCGTACGTGTTGAGGAGAGACGAAGCAAGCGTGCGCGAGGACTGTTTTGTACGCACGAAACACATTTTGTACGTACGAAACACATTTTTGGTACGTACGAAACACATTTTTGGTACGTACGAAACACATTAATGTACGTACGAAACACATTTTTGGTACGTACGAAACACATTTTGTACGTACGAAACACATTTTGTTACGCACGGAATTGTGGCACAAATCTAACGCCATACTGTACTGGATCTCATTAGATTTACCAACTGTTGTCTCTGAGACTGTACATAGAGCTTTTTCTTTCTTTCTTTCTTTCTTTCTTTCTTTCTTTCTTTCTTTCTAAATTTCTATACAAAACATTTCACAGTCAGATGCTATTGAGCTGTGGATTAAATCTAGTGCTAGCAGCTCCCTCTTCAAAACTAATGATTACACGTAGGCCTATGTCTTCATCCTCAAAGCCTGTTTATTTACATGATTGTGTATGTACGTTATACAACCAAGGCATATTTTTCACCAAACGGTGTACAAACATCTTTACCAGCTAAAAATGCACGAAGCGCCTCTCGCTATTCAACATTCAACAAGAAAACGGTGAGTTATTCTGCAAGAACAGGATTAATTGTAGCGTCCATTCGTCCATGTTAGATTAGTTTGTTTTTCACGATGTGGACAGTTCCTGGTTTCGTCAGAGCTGCATATCTCGCCCCCAAACACAATGTCATTATGTGATTGGTCCGAACCAGCGGAAATCAAAGTGCTAGGTACAAGATGTATTCTCCGGAGTTTGTGAACTCATAAATACCGTGAGAATTCAGCTTGCAGAGCAAGGTTAATTGTCTACACTCATCTGTATAAGCGAAGTGTGCATGTGGGCAGCGCGGTGCATTATGGGTAGTCCGGCGAGTAGCCTGCTACCAACATTTCACTGAAAATTAATGGAGTCTAACGGAGGAAGCGCTGATTTGGACCATTTCAACAGTTTGAAAGTTGATGTTTTATGTTTAATCTATTTTAAACATGCATAGCGTGTCATTTCTGACTGCCATCTGCTGGGACACTACAGTTAAGCTTACTTAAGTGCTTAATATTTGGATGAATGTGTGCACTTTACCAGGTGTTGGATTGAGGACACAACACCGGGACACAATCAAGATGTGTAGGATCTTTCTTCACTGAAGGGGTCAATTGGGTCTCGAAGCAGGTTCTTAAATGACCGTCACTCAGTTTCGTTACATACGTCCGCTGGCAAAGCTTTGTGATGCTTCGGTCCGGTCCCTCGGTTTCAGGATATTGACAAAATAATTGTGTGAAAGAAATTTTCCTTTTTAGCCTCTTATATCCATTTGGATCTTTCTTTTCTGCAAAGGTGGGCATCGTCATTGACTGGAATTGACGATTGATGGAAATGCCCACCTTTTGACCTATCAGCGAATGCTTGATAATGCGAAGCCTTGAAAAAAAAAAAATGCACAGACTGAGCACCGAGTGAAGCAGGATTACTTCTGTCGATCGCGGTGAGTGCACACGTTCCTTCTCAATCCGTTTCGGGTAGCTGGCCAGAAGGAAATGTAGAACTGCTGGCTGCCTCCTTACCTGTCGGCTTTGCTTCGAGTTGTATCGCGCTGTGGCTGTGATAAGTCTTTCCTCAAAGTAGATGTGGAGTTTTTAGCCAGCGCAAAGTTTGCAACGCACTGGGTTTTGTAATCTTTAATGGACAAAAAATGCGAAGTAATGGCTGTATTTCCAATGAGCAAATGTACCCGTTTGTGGAGGTCCTCCTGCTCCTCCTCTTCATTGTTTACGTCGTGACGAGATAGGTAGTCTATTGTTTTGGCCAGACTCGTCGTTAGCGCTCGCCGCTCACACGTTGGTACACGTGACCCATCTTTGCGTCTTCCGCTGAGAAACGTGACATGCAATGTGACATCACTCCCAAATGCAAGAGAAACATTTTCTCCTCGAAATTATCTTCTAAATGGACAACAAAATTCTGCATTCTACATACCTTACGAGGTAATATTACTAGTTTGGAAAAATGAACGCATTAGATTGCTCGTTATTGAACGAAAGTAATCATTTTAAAATAACGCATTACTTAGTTAGTGACAACACTGGACGTGAGATGCATGACTCCTCACTTCTTCCCAAGACATCACCAGTAGATCGCAGAATGCTCTATCTCAACACAAAAAAAAAAACGCGTTAACAACTATTGATTGACAGTTAGAAAAATATGAAACATTGTTCGAAGAAAAAAACAAAACACAAAAACAGTACAATAACACCTACTGAAGTGGTTTAGTTAACTGAGGTGATTTTGCTCCAATGCAAAATTTACTGGCTATGCCTGCGACGTAAGCACTCTACCAGTCCCATTTGTCAACACTGCTTTAATTCTTCACGGTAAACTCTCTGGATTTGATATGGAGCTACAGTATTCATTATAGCACAGGCTGTACCGATATACGGTGAAATCACTATCTCATTAGCACTTTTTGAGATCAAGGACCCCTTTGATGTTCCGTAATATACCGCACACAGGTTGGCTAAAACAGTGGTCTCCAAATACCGGGACTGGGCAGCGGCGGAATTAAAGAATTAAAAAAATAATAATAAAATAAAAACTTTACAGTACTTCTGGTTTATCCGAGGCTAATAAAAAACATTTTATTTTATTTTATCTTGAAAAATGATCGGCTCTCACTTTCTATGACAGACTCGACACATGTCAGGATGTTAATTATTTTGGTTGCTAACACTAATACTAACCACTTACCACTGTGCTATTGGTGCCTACACTTTATCCGATTTTAATACAGTGTAGGCTATGTATGTTTGTATAGTAAAGTGGTATGTATAATGTGTGTGTGAGTAATAGAAGCCTTGTGAACGGCCCCCAGCAGAGGGAACTCGTCTAACCTTTATGGTAACCAAAACACCGACAGCTAGGGTTGCCAACTTTCCCATCCCGAAATAAGGGACAGGTGCACGGCACGGTGTCATGGTGGTGTGAGCATGATGTATGAAATCAGTGTATATTCTGATTAGATTCGAAATGCACAAAGTTTGTACATTCTCTTTAATCCTTACTGCAGGCCAACATTATGTAACATACTAAACCTCAAAGAAACCACAATTTGCCCCTTTCCTTAAAAAACAACAACAAAAACAGGTGCAAAAAAAAAATAATGGAAAAGAGGAGCATGACTCACCAAATGTACTTTTTCCATGAATACTTTAACAGCACAGTCTTTTCTTTCTTACAGGTTTATCCATTCTCTCTTCCTAACCGACCGGACAACACTACACATGATTATTATTATTATTATTATTTTCTAGTCACTTGTGCAGTATAAACCGCTGCAACAAATGCACGCGACGATGCCTGATGCCTGTGATTGGCTGACAGGTGCCGTGCTTAGTGACATTGCCGTTTTAGCTGATCTAGGACCTGTAGAGTGCAGTTTGCTGTGTTAAGCGCTGATTGCGAAACTTGCCAGCAAGCTAAATTATTGCAGTATTTGTTCATAAATAGTACGAGAATACATCTTGTATTGCTCCCGCTACGTATTAAGAGTGAGTGTAGGCAACATGAAGCTGTGACGAAACCAGGAAGTGCTTCTCTCTCTCTAGTTGCCTCTCTTACCTTGCAAGATCTCCACATAACGTCACACCCACCCATTTTATTGGCTACGAGCAACTTCCTTGTCACTTGTCAACCTACGGAAACTGCCGTGGTCCAAAAATGGCAAAGATGCCGTTTGCTGCATTTCGTGTAAGAATTGAGAATTATTTTACGGGACTTTTGAGGTCCCGTCGGGACATAACAATTTAGCCCAAAATATGGGGGGCGTCCTGGATAGTACGGTTACAGTTGGCAACCCTACCGACAGCATACTTGTGAAGCCGTATCATCGCCTTGATGGAGTGTGAGAAGACAACAAAAGGCTAGATCTATGCACAGACAGCATAGTACAGTACGTAACACATTGTAAAACTGTACATTGAATTTCATGTATCTTATTGTCATGTAGAGCAGAATAACTTGTCAAATAATAGATACCGTAAATAAAATCCAGCAAAGTATTGAATTCTGTGATTACCGTATACACACAGAAAGTGAGACGTGTGACACCTTCTACCACTCATATTTCCACACATACTTCTTTCTGCCTTGTGACGCCCACAATCAAATTGCCTATGAGTCACTGGCCATCAGTGTCTTAATTTGAGACATAAAGAAATAATCACGGCTGGTCAGTGTGGCCTTGCTAGCTTGTTTATGTATCATACAAGAGTTCATGTCCTTGCTGTTAGCTTTGCCTTTTTGTGTGTGTCTTGGCCCACCCTTGGAGGTGTACAATGGCAACACAGCAGTGAGGGTGTTTGAAATGGAGGAGGACCTTAGGTGGTGAGACAATAACAGAACTCGCTTAACACCACAGAGCTTGTGTTTATTTTTATTGTTAGCACGCCTACAAAATGCACTTGGACGCTAATCAGCAAACTTGAACCAGTGTACCATTGTTATCATTTTTTAAGCACTCATAACATGCAAAAACAATTACCCACTGGCTTCGATCTAGATTTGAGTATCCAATGGGATGTAATGCAAACCTAATATCACAATGTTCCAAAAATGCATCATGGCAGTTTCTGTGATTATTTTAAATTGCTGCCAAATATGCTTCATGATCAGATCTTGTTGAACGTGGGTTTATGTCAGTGCTTCTAATCATCTTTGAAAAATGAGAGCATTAGTCACACTGAAATGAAAAAAAAAAATAAAGAAAAAAATCCTAAATAACTATAGACCGCATGCGGCGTCCGGAAGAAATAGAACGCTTGCGGAAACCTTCCGCATCTCCGCAGTCGTTCCACACAGGAAGACGCACCGCAGACACAGACGCACCGCACCTGGTGTGAATTGACACGTAGACTTGAATGCATTCTATCCTTGTGGCGTCCGTACGGCCGCCGTACGGAGAACGCAGCGCGTCCGTTCTGCAGTCAGTGTGAATTGGGCTTATGGAAGGGTTGACAACCCTTTACTCCCTGTTGCTAACAAGTACTGTAATGTTATCGTCATTTACTGATTTGAAACTGAGAAGGCAGGAGAGAAATTGCAACCACTGTCTGTTCTCCAGCCAACATCTCCAGCTGCTCAAATCTCCATCTGTCCAGTCTCTCATATAACGTCAGCAGGAGGAAGCTGTAGAAAGGAAGGACTCAAGGAGCTAATTAAAATCATGCTTATGCTACTTGAAATAACAACTATTCCCAGGCTTGACTGAGGTGTATTGTACATGTATTTCATTGTGTTCACTTTGACAAACCTGGCAATCAATTCAGCCTTCACTCATACTGTATGTTATTTATAGCATTGAAAATGTGTGCCTCCTCACTTGGTTATAGCCACAGGAGTGTGTAATTAACTTTGGCTGATGCTGCTAAAAGCTCCCGCAGTCCTTCTTTCAATGTGATGTGAGCTGATGCCAATTAAGCCTAGGAAATGTTTTTATCGCTAAGAACAGAGAGAACAAATGCTCCTCCCAGAATGACAAACACTTCACCTCGCTCGTTGAAAAATGAACATTTAGCTATTTTGTATGTGTCACAGCCTATTCTGATTTAGCTGCTTAAATCCATCCATCCATTTTCTTGACCACTTATTCCTCACAAGGGTCGCGGGGGGTGCTGGAGCCTATCTCAGCTGGCTTTGGGCAGTAGGAGGACACCCTGGACTGGCTGCCAGCCAATCGCAGGGTACACGGCAAATTCCTAGAAGTGGGATCTTTTCTTGCTACTACAACCACGGATTAATCCCACAAACCACCAGAGACAGCATTCAGACATTGGATAAAGTATGAACTTGAAGTCAGCATCAACAAAACTCAATTAAGCGCGGATGTTTCGGACTGAGAATGATGAAACTTTACCCGTACCGACTTTAAGTTATTCAAAGGCTTCAGGTGGAAGATTATGACGCTGGTGTGGAAATGTGTGACTCCGTCCTCCACCAAGTCTAAGCTCCAGTTTTGGAAAACTTGTGCTTCACAGCAAGTCCATTTTTCACGAGTATGAACGAGACTGCAAAGCTGGTGGTTTGTTGTGTTCATTGTCTAGCATTGAGCTGTTGTACCATTTCCTCCCACGATGCATCCAGTAACATGACCATCAACACTTTTAAAGTGGTCCTAAACTACAGTTGGAGAGAGAGAAATTTTGCAACACTGCTCAATTATTGCTTGTTTGATTACTCTAAAGCAACCACTGGCTCTTTTGTTGATGCTGAGTTCTTGTACAGGTCTCCGAAATGACTTTCCCTGCTCAAGAAGTTTGGTGTTTACCACTGCTAGTAGTAGCAGGTCTTCCGCTGTGTAGTTTGTCAAGAACAGATCCTGTTTTCAGAAACTTGTGATCTGGGATTGAATGCATTGGAGAAGTGTGACAATTATAAGGCTTTTCAAACGGATGCTGAACAACAGTCAGGACAGAAAAACGTAAGCAATTTTGCAACACTGACTCAATGTCAGTTGGCAAGCTTAAGCTGTCAAATGTTGATGATGAATAAGCATCTGTTTCAGTGATACAACAAAATAGAAAAAAAATGAAGCGTATGGTGACTTTTGGGACACTATTGTATATCTGCATTCTATTTGTAGCCCAAAAACAAAATTTCAATTTCATTTTTGAAATCACAATATGGACACTATTCAGTCGATTACAATATGTTTCCACCCCACGAGCTCAATCAAATATTTATTTTTTTCGCCTTATGCAGATATTGAAAACACCCTTCAGAAAAACAAACAGTCTTGAAGACCTTTAACCGTGTAATGAAAAAGTCACATGCAGCCTGTGAGGTCTTATTGATATTTTGGGTATTTACCAAGATGTAGAAATATCACGAGACATCTTTCAATATTCAAAACTAATTATTAATGAATATACCTTCCTAAACCTCACTACATCCATATGCGACTGCCATGGATGGATTCAGTGGGGGAGGAAGAAACGCAGCAGGGCGCGACTCACAGAGAGCAAAGGGGCGAGTGGAAAGATGGAGGAATTGATAGAATGCAACAGGCAATATTCTGATTAGCCCAAGCATAAGTGGACTCAGCTGCAGAGGTCGGTCTTGCTGGGAGGCAGCAGGTGGACGCGAGGTTTTTCCCTTGCTTTTGTGATGTTTTAAATCAGAGAGCAGCGGTGTGGCGCCGTGAAAGGCTCCACCACATCACAACGCTTCACAGTCCAACAACAGGAAAAAAAAATAATAATAATAATACATTTCAAACTGAAGCAGTTTTCACCATGTTGCTCCGGCATGACTAATGTCTTTGCTCTCTTTTTGAACAATTGCCTGAGACATGAACAAACAATAACTTATTCACAATATTTTTCACAAAATATAAAAGTATTTCATTACTACTTACTCATGCTTATTTGGTACTTTATCAGAATTGATGGTTGAGGCATCGGAGACACATTGTGGTTATGTTCTATGAGTTGCTCTGTGTTTTTCCATTTGGCAACGACTGCTGGGTGTCTGAATCCGATGTTATTTTGGTCATTATTATCATTAGGCAAATTGCCAAAGGGATGGCAGGGGAGCGCGGGGGTGTCGGACTTTGTGGAGCTATGTAAAGCCTTGACTCAAACGACTTTGTATTGCTGTGGAGGGTAGATTAAGGTAAACGAGTCCAATTTTAGGCTGAGGTTTCTTCTTCCACATTCTTTGTAAGTTTGAATCGCACGTTTAAGGGCAGATATTGCTGCTATGAAATTGACCTACACTGCAGGTAAGGTTAAATATCTCAAATAAATGGAAGACATTCTTCTTCTTTGTCTAACTTAAAATGCAGATTTTCTTTTTGTACTGTATCCTAAGGTCACTCAGAAATGTTCATTTATTTATTTTTTCTATCAAGTTTTCCCTTCACATGACATTTCTTTACGTGGCTCATTCCAGTCGGCGCCACTCAACACCAGCAAGACGCTTCCACATCAGTGCTTCACAGTGGCACAGCCCGCTCAGTGGTTAATGAGCCGTGTCTGCTTTCATCCGGCATTTTCAATCACGGCTCAAGAGTTGAGTTCATTTGTCATCTGACGAAAGGGATGCACTTTTTTTGCTCTCTTTGTTCCAATGCAAGTGTGCAACAACATAGTTGTGTTTTAATTGCCATTATAACTACTGGAGCATTGTTAGCGCTTTTAGAGTGATCGACCTTTGCAAGCAATTAATTTTTGAACTATAAGATGTGCCTTTTAACCTGTCCTGTCTTTCACTAACACACTTTTTGTTAATTATGATTTTAACTGCTCGGTAAACTTCCATTCTGTATAATAATGTATAACTTTGCAAATGACTCACCTGTCACTTTTGAAGGGATAGTTTTGGCGACGTACGTGAAACAAAATAAGTTTCCTAATTTTAATTGGTTGTTATCTTGCACACTAGACTTTTGTTTTTCATTACCATAATAATAGCAGCAACGCGGTGAATGTTTACCAAGCTGTACATTTGATGAAGCTTTCAATTAAGTGGAACTTCACTTTTTGTATGACTAAAATGGAGACACTTTTTTTTTCCATCTAAATTTGAGTCCAGTTATTGAACCAAAAATGAATTTTCCCACATTCAATGCATTTTAAATTTTTCACATACAAAGCTTGAATTAAGGAATACAGTCTGTTGAATTGTTTAAACGTTTTACACAATATAACAGAAAGTTCAGAGTGTGTGCCATTTTTGATAAAGAGCAAAAGGAACACTAGAATTTTTAAAAAGAACTCTGGCTCCCTTCTCTCCCCTCCTCGCTGTGTACGCCATCAAGAGTCTTCAACATAGAGTAAGTAAAAGTATGACATGTTTTTGTATGGAGAGCTACACCAGGGGTGTCCAAACTTTTTCATTTGAGGGCCACATAGAGAAACTCAGAAGGACTCAAGGGCCACATAATGTTATGAAGAGAAATTGTGTTTAGTCCTAAAAGATTTACAAATAATTTATTTGTGCTTTTGCATATTTAGAAAAATGCTACAGTATATAAACCAATTTATTAGTAATATGGCAGGAGTGTTATTATAGTTTTGGAATTTTTCATTTTAATTAATTTCGATTAGTTTTCAGGGTGGTTCTGTTAGTTTTTATTAGTTTAGTTCTTTAAAAAAATGCTTAATTTTAGTTGAGTTTGTTAGTTTCAGTATTATTATTAGTTTTTTTTAAATGTGGATTACTTGTGCGCAATATTTAAAAAACATCATGGGAGCAACGTCATCTGAAGGTGCTTTTCTATTGGCTGCTGCTAGATGACATCACTTCTGTGTGACATACTTTCAAACGCCATTATTCCCGTTGATATCAAAATAAATCTACTAAAAATCACGTTTAAAATCATCCCCAAAGGCTCATGCGTTAAATTAATTACCAAAGACTAAAACGAAGGACATGTTTGCTATAATTATCATAGTTAGTTTTAGTTAGTTTTATAAACATAAAATGTAGTTTCAGTTTTCATTTTTTTAAAAACATTTTCGTTTTTATTTTATTTCGGTAACAATATTGTTTTTTTATTTTTATTTTAGTTTTTTAATTAGTTTTAGTTAACTAAAATAACCTTTAATGACACCTGTTTTTCGATACCCTCCCTTCATACTTTGACCATCTCCAAAAATTTTTGTTTTGTTTATTTTATTTGAACTGAGTCAAATGCCATTTTTAGCACATGTCGCGGGCCACTGAAAAATGGACGGCGGGCCGGAAATGGCCCCCGGGCCGTAGTTTGGACACCACTGAGCTACAATTATCATGAGATGTATTATTGTTAATATTTTTGGGTGCTGGAAGGGATTTATATTGTTTCCTATGGAACCAATAAATAACCAAAACTGAATACTGTATATAAGTGAGATTATTTAACATTTTCTCTGCACTGCTATCTTTCAACAAGCCTTTATATACTATTTGCTAGCACATTGATTTTGGAGGGAGATTTTTGTGATTTGGCTTTGAGGTGAATTCGGCCTGGCTGTTAATTACCTGTCAGATAAACGCTGAAGAGCTGAAGCTGACGTGCCAGCCTTGTCTCACGATGGTCTGAAGGAAGGTGAAGGATAAGAAGGCTGATGTGGACTATTGAGAGGCGCAGTCAGGGGAAACAGACTGCGGATTCTGTTGCCTTGCCAACCGAGCCCCTCAGAGTGCGAGGGTTAAATGTAAACGATTCTGTGCCAGTGCGAATATAGGTTGCCATCTGTTTTCTTGACACTTCCTTTCTTACAATTTCTCAAACATGCAAAGAATGTGTGCGTAGGTGTTTTCATTAGAACCCTCCACAGGGAGTTAATTTGATTTTTTTTTCATATGAAAGTAATGAGTGTGTTTAGTCATTTTTAAAATGGAAACAAATAATCAGTCTCATTCCAACTCTTGCCCAAGTTGTAAGGATTTTGTTTTCCTTTTAAATGAAGTATTCAGGTGGAACTAGTAAAGTTCTGCGGTCAGTTTGAAAATACATTTTTTTTCTGACATGTACTCTCCAATGGCGCTAACCGGGATATGCAAAGGCAAGCAAACAGCGAAGTTGTTGCTTAGGAACAGTAAGAAATTACCCAAACTTTTTCTAAACCATCTGATCTAATCTCCTGGAGCGGCATGTGCGTGCGCGTGCATGTGTGTGTGTTGTGGAGGGTGCGGATGGCAGAGTCAAGTTTAGCAGAGGTGGTTTCTAGGCAACTGTTTTGTTTTTAGATTTATACGAAGCGTGTTTGTTTTTCTGTGTCATTAGCTTTAATTTCTCTTCTTTGAGGGATTATTAACTTATATTTGGCGTATGAAGCAAAAGTACTCTTCTGCATAATAACTGTGCAACTATTTTTCCAGTAACATTAAGCAGTGGCAGTTTTTTTTATATATATATTTTTTAATAATGAACCAAATGTGTTTGTTTTGGAAATTACTAGGAATTGGTGTCGCCTTATTTGAACCCAATAAATAGTCTCCATATTCATCTGTAGACTATAAATGCACCTTGATTAGTTTGTTTTGACTACAGCAGTGCCTTTTGATTCATGATGTGAGCGTGCTTGTATCTCAAATCTACGGAAGTGTGGAACTGACAATGTGGAGTAAGCAGTTTTGACCGGGCTAAGTCATTTTAACGTACTGCAAAGTAATTTGAGCATATTGGTAAAACATAAAATAAATGCTAAATGCTAAAAACATTACAGCCCCCCACCCCCAAATAGTATTGACTTGTACATGTGCAATTGTGACATTACCTTATGGCATTATGGGAAAAAACACATTCAAACTACCTTCTCAATACATTCGAACAACTTTGCACTATGTTCGAATGACTTTAAAAATATTTAACTTTGACTTTGCAGTAGGTCGACGTTCAAACTGTATCGTCCAGACAAAACTGTTTACCCCACATTGGTAGTTCCATGCTTCCGTACAAATCATCTTTCCCCACTGAAATAAATGGAAATGCCATTGATCTGTTCCAGTAGTGTGTTTTTAGTAAGAAAAATAACAGAGTTAGGACATATATTAAACAGAATGTAAAGAATTAAACTGTTTTTGCCTCTTTTTTTTCCCTTTTTTTTTTAAATTTAAATATATATATATATTTCCAATTCAATTAATATCCTCCTGACTACCAGGAAAAAATATTGCCCAATAATGTTTATTTGATATTCCCCAATCTTGAAGTAACTGGAATACTGCAAAAGAAATTTTTGAGGGAAAAAAAAAAGTTTTTATTTTTAAACTATGATGTGTCCACTACAGAGGACATTTTTTAAAACTTAAATGCTAGGTTCAAATAGTTAAAATAGTTAAAACAATACTTTAATGTGTTCTTAAGAGTCTTATAGAAAACATGCTAACAACTTCCATCCATTTTCTTGACCGCTTATTCCTCACAACGGTCGCTGGAGCCTATCTCAGCTGGCTTTGGGCAGTAGGCGGGGGACACCCTGGACTGGTTGCCAGCCAATCGCAGGGCACACAGAGACGAACACCCATCCACATGCACAAGCACACCTAGGGACAATTCAGAGCACCCAATTAACCTGCCATGCATGTCTTTGGAATGTGGGAGGAGACCGGAGTACCCGGAGAAGACCCACGCAGGCACGGGGAGAACATGCAAACTCCACCCAGGAAGGCCAGAGCCTGCACTCGAACCTGAGACCACAGTACTGGGAGGCGGACGTGCTAACCACTCACCCACCATGCTAACATTTAAAGCCTAAATTTGTTCAATAATAAGTGTTATACATTTACTTTTCCTCTTCCCTAAAAAGTGCTTGCACTGAGGGAAGCCATTTTCTTTTATGATGCAATCAAATGTAGCAAAGCCCCACCCCTACACATTTGGTATCATTGGAAAGCTCTAAATGTTCTCTGTAGAGCACAAAATTAGTTAATTCAATCATATGCACTGTGTGAGAGTTATTCAGGTTTAAAAAGGTCCACTACAGAGGACAAATTTTAATTGCTGGTAGTCAGGAGGATACTGTGCTGCTCCTTCTGGTGTGTGCGCCTGGGTGCAATACAATACGGACACAGGGATCTACATGAAGGAAACAGTCACAACTGCTCAGTAAGAAACCTTAATGTTAGTTCTCAAAGGATAACGAATATTACTATATTACCTCTTTACGTGTTGCGCCACCATTTCTTTTTAACAATCAATTGTTTAAAAAGTTAAAACACGGTGATACCAATGCCATTAGAACATCATAGACATTTTTCATTGATGTTAGCATTCATCTAAATGAAGTCTCCTCAATCAAATCTATGTTGTTGCTTTAAATATACACAATTTAATTCGCTTAGTTTTAAAGTTTAGTTTGAGAGTAATCAGTTTGAGCCTTTTTTTTTTTGGGTTCTATTATCTGCCAAACTTTTTCTTTTTGTGACGCGAGTTCATTTGAGTTCACTGCCAGCATACAGCGCTCATATCTCAAACTGTTGCTCACAAGTCGAAAAAGGCTGCTCGTTAGCCTAACATTCACACATCTGGTAATACAACGGTACCAATGAGTCATCAAGCCTACAATCTGGCAGACGAAAAAACTGTACTTTGAATTGTTTTTGGTAGAGATAGACCGATAATCGGTCGGGCCGATAATCGGGGCCGATATTTGACATATTGGTACATATCGGTATCGGTCTGTTTTATTAATCTGACGGCCGATATGAGCGATCCATTTAAAACTCCGTCTTTTCGCTTCGAATGCAGCCCAGAGCGTCTCTGTCTGTTATGGAGTCCAACTCCAGCAATGTAACGCCCATAGCAGCATTTGATTGGTTAGCCGTGCAAGAGCCAGAACCAATCAGTAGTGTATGCCGTGTATCACAGTAGCCGGTCACACACGCACCCACGGACACAACGCGACAGACACATGCTTCGAAGGTAAGTTAAAAGAGAAGAGACTCCGCCGATCGTTTCACCATGATAAGCTAAACACATTGAATTATGTTGTGTATTAAATGCACTATATGAATGGAGCTGCATTGCCTTGCATTGAATCCCCGCTAGCTAACAGTGGTGTGTTCAGCTTAGCATGTAGGCTAACACCCAGTAGCTAATTCGCTACTTGAACTACTCGGGGAGGGTATCACACACATTTCCACTTAATTAAGTAAATAATGTTTGTTAGAAAGGTTCCAAATATTAACAGTTGTCATTATTATATTGTCTAGTTCCATGTTAAGAGTAGAGTAATGTCATTATATTTACCTCTCGTGACGCACACATTGCATTCTGTGGTCACGTCCACTACTTGTTGCATAGCGGTTATTACGCAGTGAGATGCCACAGTGACACTAAATAGCATTTAGTTACTTTATATTGTGTTTATTTGTCGCACTGGTTTGCCATTGTGTGCCTTAAGCTTCGACGTCGATTTGATTGACAGCTCGTTGTGCACCTCGTTAAAGTCCGCTCCGTAACTAATTAAGTGTCTCAAACACCGTTTAACTACACGAACGTGTTCTCTTCCGTATGTTTGGCATTAGTAGAGAAGTGCACTAAAGTATAGTGTGCTTATTTGCTAGTTTTGTCTCTCTTTTCACGTCATGTCTGCCGTCATTTGGGACATTATCCTCTCAATGGATGCCACTAATATGTAACATCTACGGCCGTAGTCGGCTACAATTAATGTTCAGTGATGTAATTTCGTTACGTGCATCATACTTTGAATAATGAGCTCATGTTTGGTGTGTTGTATAACTTTCTCGTGTGTTAGTAACTATTCATGTGGACAGCTAAGACAGTGCTTGTTAATGTGAATTAGCAATGTTGCAGCCCAGTTATTATTTAGACAAGTACATCTGTGCCATTAAGTGATACAGTACAGTACAGTAGTGAGAGAATAGTGTGCCCATATACACACACGTGTCTATAAGTGTAAAACACATTAAACAGCAGAAAGTGGCAGCGGTCCACCGCAACAATGTCTGTTTAACCAAGTTATTCTTACTATTATTATAACCAAGTTATTTTACTCTACCTTTTTCTGCATTGATTGGGGCATCCTAAGTGGCAGTAAACTACATGATGAAGTGTCTTTTGACAGTTCTCTTGTAGAGAGGAGTAGCATGATATTGCTGTTCTCGATTTAAGATCCTCAGCTTATCAAAACTGTCTATATGGTAACAATAACAATAATTATAATAAGGTCTACAAGAACTGTATGGTGTTCAGGGATGAATAGTTTTTCTCATGGAATTTTTTTTTTTTTTTTTTTTTGCTGTAGTAATAAGTAATGCCACAGCTGATGCACATTTTGAATGACAGGGTTCCTCCTATTACTTCAAAATATAAAAATATAACATTTATAGAATAAAACTACAAGTATCCCAAATGCTATAAAAGGTAATGTCACATTGGCCCCCACATTTAACTCCCCCCGCCACCAACGTCTTATTGCAGATAGAAGGATGTAAAATGAAAAGTGTAGTGTGAGAATCCATTGTAAAGAACGGTTAGGGTTTGCATTATTCAAAAATTTGGTGCCAACATTTTAACTTTTACTGCAAATGAATATCGGCTTCAAATATCAGTTATCTGCCTCCTTGACTACCGATAATCGGAATCGTTATCGGCCCTGAAAAAAGCATATCGGTCTATCTCTAGTTTTTGGAGGGTTTTTATAAAACATTTGCACATGTGCAACGCCAGAAATAGCCAACCAACTACTGTACAAAGGTGCGTACACACTAGGGGTGGGACAAAAAAACGATTCGACTGAACCATCGGTCGTTAAGGGGAGCTAAACGACCGTATCGGTAGCAGACTTGTCAACCGATACAAAATCCGCCGGGAATCCTGAGATACATTGCTTGTAAAGCTGTGGACCGGATATCGCGTTGCTGTGAATCGGTTGCGAGTGAGGCTTTATGGTTTTCATAACAATAGCAAGAGTTCTGCACCGTGCTCTACTTGTTTTGTTTACATTTCAGTAGCAGCACTATTCAAGCTACTTCCGTGTTTACAGAGAGCCAGCAAAGTAGCGCTCAGAGACGCTTCATTCCCCGGATGTTGTAAACATAATGCAAAGACGTTACGCACCTTTTTTGGGGGCCAAAAAGAATAACTCCCGTGACGATCCAATGCATGGATTCAAACGACACAGGTATGTCCCACAGCCAACACACCAGCTAAGCTAAACGCACACTGCAAGTATCTCATTTCTCAGTTTATGGCTCCCTGTCAATGTCTACAACTAGCATGAGCAGCAGGGAACTGAGACGTGCCCGCAATTACGTCCTCAAACTCAAAATGAACGACAGCCCAAAAAACAAAACAAACAGTCGTGATTCCGTTGTCATCATCGTGTCTCAGATTAAAAAAACAAAAAAGATGTCATACATTAACCAAAAATGAATGTGATGGCAAAGAAAAACAAAAATTGTTAAAAACAAAAATTGTTAATAAAAAGGGAAATGCACTTTTGTAAATATTTTTGGATATATTAAGTTGTTAAAATGTGTTTGATAGATTTATTGTTCCATAAGGTGGCTTCATATTTCTTTTGGCTGGGCGGTAGGTTTATTTCATGTCTTAAATTTATGTTTCTGAAATACTTCACAATGTGGACATATTCTGTTTAATTGTGTTGGTGTCTTTTTAAAGGTTAAATATTTATATTTCAAATTGAATTATCATCCTTTTGTTTTCCTGATCCTGATTTTGAATTAAAAAAACAAACAAAAAACAATTATAACTGTCAATAACAACTAATAAATATTTAAACTGATACATTTTTCAGTCATATCGCCCAGCCCTTTGTTCCGGTCCATTTAAATAATTGATTCAATATATAAAAATATAGAAGACATTGTTGTTGTTCTTTTTTTTACACATTTGTAGATACTGTAAAAATTTGTGGTGTTTTAAGATTAATGTTTACAAGCAACAAATGTCACTATAAGTTTTGAATATTGAAATTAATCGTATCGAATCGAAAATTGTATCGTCCCCAAACTTAATCGAACCGTATCGAACCGTTCTGTTCTGAAAGATAATCGTTTTTCAATCGAATCGCAACTTGTGTATCGAGATACATATCGAATCGGCCTCATGTCAGAGATTCCCACCCCTAGACTGAACCATCGTTCGTCAAGGGGAGCTAAACGACCGTATCGGTAGCAGACTTGTCAACCGATACAAAATCCGCCGGGAATCCTGAGATACATTGCTTGTAAAGCTGTGGACCGGATATCGCGTTGCTGTGAATCGGTTGCGAGTGAGGCTTTATGGTTTTCATAACAATAGCAAGAGTTCTGCACCGTGCTCTACTTGTTTTGTTTACATTTCAGTAGCAGCACTATTCAAGCTACTTCCGTGTTTACAGAGAGCCAGCAAAGTAGCGCTCAGAGACGCTTCATTCCCCGGATGTTGTAAACATAATGCAAAGACGTTACGCACCTTTTTTGGGGGGGAGCCTACCGTCAACGCCGTGCTCGCGACACGGCACGCGCGCAGTCGCGCACAACGAGTGACAACATGCAACAGTGGAGACAGTTAGCAGAAGCCGGTGCCGTACATCTCGGTATTTCCCATGGCTATCGAGTCCTCTCGGTGCACTTGTATGTCCCGGGCCGGCGTTGGTACTGCGCGCGAGCCAAAAAGAATAACTCCCGTGACGATCCAATGCATGGATTCAAACGACACAGGTATGTCCCACAGCCAACACACCAGCTAAGCTAAACGCACACTGCAAGTATCTCATTTCTCAGTTTATGGCTCCCTGTCAATGTCTACAACTAGCATGAGCAGCAGGGAACTGAGACGTGCCCGCGATTACGTCATCAAACTCAAAATGAACGACAGCCCAAAAAACAAAACAAACAGTCGTGATTCCGTGGTCATCATCGTGTCTCAGATTAAAAAAACAAAAAAGATGTCATACATTAACCAAAAATGAATGTGATGGCAAAGAAAAACAAAAATTGTTAAAAACAAAAATTGTTAATAAAAAGGGAAGGGCACTTTTGTAAATATTTTTGGATATATTAAGTTGTTAAAATGTGTTTGATAGATTTATTGTTCCATAAGGTGGCTTCATATTTCTTTTGGCTGGACGGTAGGTTTATTTCATGTCTTAAATTTATGTTTCTGAAATACTTCACAATGTGCAAATATTCTGTTTAATTGTGTTGGTGTCTGTCTAAAGGTTAAATATTTATATTTCAAATTGAATTATCAGCCTTTTGTTTTCCTGATCCTGATTTTGAATTAAAAAACAAAAAACAATTATAACTGTCAATAACAACTAATAAATATTTAAACTGATACATTTTTCAGTCATATCGCCCAGCCCTTTGTTCCGGTCCATTTAAATAATTGATTCAATATATAAAAATATAGAAGACATTGTTGTTGTTCTTTTTTTTACACATTTGTAGATACTGTAAAAATTTGTGGTGTTTTAAGATTAATGTTTACAAGCAACAAATGTCACTATAAGATTTGAATATTGAAATTAATCGTATCGAATCGAAAATTGTATCGTTCCCAAACTTAATCGAACCGTATCGAACCGTTCTGTTCTGAAAGATAATCGTTTTTCAATCGAATCGCAACTTGTGTATCGAGATACATATCGAATCGGCCTCATGTCAGAGCTTCCCACCCCTAGTACACACCGAAAGACATATTGACGCAAAGACACCTCATTGAACTGGTGCTTATTATCGTAACCCTGTCATTTCATTTTGAGTCCTAATTGGCGATATGAGAGGTGTTTAATTAGGGGCTTGCCAGTGGATGTTACACATGAAAAGGCCAAGTTTGATCATATAAATATCCTAATTAAAGGTCTCCGCTAGGATGACATGACCCCCACATCATCCAATGCCAATACTCATGCATGTGTGTTTGCAAGAAGACATCCCACTGCTTCAACTGCAGGGGATTCTAATCTGCAGTGTGCCTCTTTCTTTTTCGATCTTAGCGTGTCATTTGCCCTTGCGCTCCACACAGTGCTGCGCGTAATGTCAACGAGGGCCGTGTGACATTTTCATTAAATATACATATACCTCCCTTATTCAACTTGACTTGACAAAATCCACTAACATACGGTATACAGCGTAAGCACACATTTTAAACTGCACAACATCCAATTAAAAGAGGCAAATTGCTTGTCACATATTTTAAGTGTGGCCCTATCTGAGTCCTCAAATCTATTTCAAGATGCTGTCCTAGAACAGAAATTGAAAAGCAGTTCTTGACCCAAATAATACACAGCACAAATAATACAATGTTATTTATTATTATATAAAAAGACTTTTCAAACCTGAATCGTAGCCGTTATATTGAGACAGTGTAAGCGTATTGTGATGAGAGAATTACAGTAGGCTATGTTATGTATATAAACATGTTGCATATACACATGTACATATGTATATCAGTATCTATACAAGTGCCTCTCAACAAATTTTAAGAATACTGTACTTTATCTTTTATACTTGTTCATTTCAAACCGTGAATCTCAAACATGATATAGACTCACGAGTCTCGACACACACGGAGAAATACTTCATGATTTTATTGTTGTTATATTTTTGATGATACAGGAAATCAAGAGAGACCCATTGAAATAATATTTAATATAGTACTTTATTTTTAATTGAATTGAAAAAAAAACCCAAAGCTCTCATAAACGATGAAGTTTGAAGTTTATTTTGAACATGTCATTGTAAAAACAAAAAACACACAAGTAACACAAAAGCTACAATATAAATATTCCAAATGAAAACATGAACTCGTCCCAAAAGGATTAGGAAAAAGTCAAACTTATTTAGATCCTAACACTAGCTTGACATTACCAATATAATTTGATAATAAAAAACTGCAGACCAGAATACATACATAGCTAGCCAAAATAATAATCCCACATTTAATAAAATAAAATAAATACAAATTAATAAATAATAACTAAATTAATACATTAATAAAATACAATTAATTTAATGAGGAAAAATGATCCGAGAGACAAAGAGAAAATTGTCTGCAGCCACACAAATGTCCGTGTATTTCGCTCATCTTTTGGACATACGCTTGAACAATTTCTTACAGTTAAACGCCGCCATCCGGTGTTCAAAAGTTGGAACTACAGCCTTAAAAACAAACAGTACTCGACATAAATTTTCATATACACAAAATAATTTACTTATGCGTTTATAATGGCCATTTACGACGGCACAGCATTTGCATTTCTTGTTATTTCGTTATTTCCGAACAGTGTCACACACCACACATGCGCATTAGGTGGGGCTAGCAAATGACGTAAGAACGGTCGTTGGTGTCATCAGCATGTGGTTACTGCGAACGTCTTCCGTGTTATTTATTAGGCGTGCTCGGGAGCAGAGGAGTGACTCGAACCATGGTAAAGCATTTAATCCAATATGAATTACTGCATCTAATTGCGCAATTTTGTTGTTAATGAAACGATTCATTTAGCCACCGTCGTCAGTGCGGTTACAACGACTTGTAAGCTTTGCTGCTATTTTTAAAACGTGGTGTAACTAAAAAATAGATCCGACGTTGGTACAATTTGCTCTTTCTTTATTGATGGTGAACTGTATTCATGTTTGCACCCTGTTGTTTAGTCATGTAAAACGAGCTCTCGTCTCCTGGGTTTGTGTAATGCTTATGTCAGGATTTGTGGCGTTATCTTGTTATGCTAAATGGTGCTCGTAGTTGTACAGGATTTCCCAACCTTTAAAGCGCATACTCCTATTTTACATTGGAAAAAAAATCACCGAGGTTTGCAGTAAATAATTTCACAGCCAACAAACGAGCGTCACTAAAGTATACATATTGAAATAATTCTGTTCTTTCAATTTACTTTTTTTTCCCCGTATAAAATCTGGGCCTGTTTAGTTGAATATAAACCTGACATACATGAGGAAAGACACCCAGAGACAGGATTATCTCTAGATTTTGATTTCTTAACTACTGTAGAATGTAACGATGTATCAAAATGTCTTGAGATATGAGTTAGATGTATCTGTGCAAAAAAAAAAAAAATCTCTGAAAACAGATTACTATGTGGGGGGAGTCATGTGATATGACTGGACAAAAGGTTACTTAAGTTTTAGAGAAGTTATTCATGAGCAGGTTTACCGTATTGTTGACTCACTGGTTGTCTGTTTCACTATTGCACATTGAACTTGACCCTCCCTTTTGCTTCCTCAACTTTATGCAGTGTGCACAAGTGGGTGACTGGCAAAGTGCCAAGTCCGTTTATGAGTTCTCTGCCAAGGATATCGATGGCAATGAAGTGTCACTGGAAAAATACAGGTAAAGTGTCATTGTGCGTGACATCATGACATAATCTATTGTTATACTTGGACACAGGCTTAAAAAAATAGTGGCTTTCATACTTGGCAGATGTTCCCAAACCCAGATAAAAAAAAAAAAAAAAAAAAAAAAAACGGGCATCATACTCTGTAGCCAAACGTTAACACCTCTCACCTCTGAAATCATAAAAACAAAGAATCTCTAAATATATTGCTGATCTGTACATTGCTCTATGTTTCTATAACAGGGGTTACGTGTGCATCATTGTAAATGTGGCCTCCAAATGAGGAAAGACCAGAGTAAACTATACTCAGCTTGCGGAAATGCACGCTTCGCTTGCTGAGAAGGGTTTACGCATCCTAGGATTCCCGTGTAACCAGTTTGGAGGACAGGTAACTAGTGCCCAGTGTTGGTTTGCTGTGTTGCATTGGTCATCATTCATCAGCATCTGGTTGACATGAATGCCCGTTTGCCCTCGCACTGCCCCTTTTGTAATAGGACACAAATCCCATAGCTATTATATTAAGGGATGCACCGGAACTGTTCTTGGTGACAATATTGCTCGTCTTTACAGTACTTGTGAAAATACGGAAATAAAATACACCAATACTTTTAGGCATAGGTGCCAAACTCGGGACAGTTAAAGATTCTTGTATTAGTATCTTATGCTGTATATTTGTGGTGACATGTTTTGTTTCTGGTGATGGTCTAGGAGCCCGGAACGGAGGCGGAGATTAAAGAGTTTGCCAAAGGTTTCAATGCAGATTTTGACCTCTTCAGTAAAATTGATGTGAATGGGGACAACGCCCACCCACTATGGAAGTGGATGAAAGCACAGCCGAAGGGAAAGGGGACCTTTGGAAAGTATGTTTTCCCGCAAATAACATGAATAAATATTCTGGTGTGGCTATCAGAATAAACAACCAGTAATTTGATGTGTGTGGTTAGCATCATATTTTAGCAGCTTTGTTTAAATTACACTATAAAGTCTTTCATCAATGTGTTAAATGCAGCATAGAAATGGTAAAGCAATAGATTAGATGCTGATGGAATTGAATGCAACAATTTCTGCAAGTTAACCACATTATTTAATGAGGAGCAGATGCATGTCAGATCTTCAGAATAAATGTCATCACATGCACACTTTTAGCCACAGTGTTAGGTACACATGCAGAGACAGAACTGGACAAAGAAACTGCCTTTATAATGAAAATGACTTGGCAGAGGCAACATAATACAAAACTGAGCATTGTTTTTTGTTTTTGTTTTTTAATTCATACTTTGTACAGGTGTACCTTTTTATGCGTCATGCAAGTTTGTTACTATTTAACCAGTGCCAACAATAACTAATGACTAGAGTTGGCTCAAACTTATGGAAATGTAGACAATTTACATAATATTTTTCCTGTTGCTTCCTCATTCAGCCTCTCTCTTGAAAGTGCTGATCCTAACATGTCTGCCATACACACAAGTCCAAACTATTCATTTTTAATCTTGTTAGATTGCTGAAAATGATCATATAAAACTGATCAGATTTTTTTTCCCATGTTTTCACAGTAACATCAAATGGAATTTTACGAAGGTAATTTGCTTATTCGGAGCATTGTAATATTCATTCCCAGCCATTTTTTTTCTAGGCTAATCAAGCCCATTATTGTGACTATTTAAAAAAAAAAAAAATTCATTTCCTTGACAGTTTCTTATAAACAAAGAGGGTCAAGTGGTGAAGCGGTACGGTCCAACAGACGATCCCAACGTAAGTGGCAGTGGTTGTTTTCAAAGCTGTCGATTGTTCAATTCACATGAAAAATAAATATACATACTTGTTTTGTTTTTGTAGGTGGTGGAGAAGGATCTGCCCTCTTACCTGTAATCCGACCATCTCCGATGTGTATGATCACTTGCGGATCTCCCATATGGACTTGAGGTTGTTGTTTGTGGGTGTCTGGACGAATGACGTCCTGTCTGCGAACCCAATCATTGGGACGGACAGGTCTGATGACTCAGCGTGCAACTCCTCTCCAGACTTCCTGCGTCACCACCCTATAAGACCATATGAGAAGAGATTTTCTAGCGATCAAATACAAGAAAAGTTTGAAAAACTATAGTTATAACAGCCATTCCTTCTATGTAATCATTGCTGTGTGGTGTTTAGAGTTTTGAATACATTCACGATGCCAGCTGCTTGTTTCAAGAATTAGATGCAATACTCCACTGACATCTGCAAACTACTGATAATGGCTGCACTGCACCCAGAAGCTATTGCTGCAATTTCATTTCAAATTTATGACTTTTTGTTTGCATTCGCGTGCTTGTGAGAATCATGGGGTCTTGGCCATTATGGTTTTCATATACACATCAAGCAAAAATTATGCTGATCTATTATAATTGTCACAGTATGAATGTCAGTCAGTGTTACTTTGCAAAAAAAATAAATTTAAACGTGAATTATGTTTTGTCAGATGCACAGTTATTGCTTCATTCTCATTAATGGCCAAAGTACAAATGACAGATGTATGCAGCTTGGAACCTCTGTAAGACTTTTTGTATAGAGAACACAACTAGTCAACTCAACTTTATAAAGTACTATAAATCAACCATTGCTGCATACAAAGTGCTGTCCATGGAGTAAAAAGCAGTCATTAAAAAAAAAACAAATGTTAACTAGCATTATAAAAATAGTTATTTAAAACTGAAGTTGCCAGGGAAATATTTTCTTTCATCATATTCTGAATCTCATGTGCCTTACGGAGGTTCAATCCAAAATATTTTAATGCTTGTATAGTATGGGACAGGAACAAATAAATGCTCTTCTAGATGGCATGGCAGATGGTACAATTAACTACTGTATTTGCCTCTTGCTATTCACACAACAAAATAATAGTTCTTGTTTCTGTAATGTGTGGTCAGTCAGGGGAAGCAGTGAAGGCAAAGCCTCACCTGCATGTGAAGAGTTTAAAAAAAATAACTATTTACTACGTATGCCCTGTACTTGTGTTCAAATATATGAGATAGCATAGCAACAGCGCCATCTATTTATAATACTACTACAGTACAACAACTGTGGAGGCTTTTGGCAAGTGTTTTTTTCTCCCCATGTGTCTAATGTATATGTTGTGTTTTCATACACTTGGAGAATAAATGCAAAACTCCCGAACAGTTTGTAGTATTTTGACCAAAAAAGATTTGAGCCATATTGCCGGAGGCAACACTGTATGCAGTATTTGTCGACACTACTGTACTCTAATAAAGTCGGACTAGTTCTGAGGGACAAGTGCATGGACTTCATCTCGTAAAGGTAAGACAATAAAACGTTTTTAATTTTACATAAAATGAGACATTCGGAAATTCTAATTAAATACTACATTTTGATAATCAACATATTTTGATGACAATGGAAAAAAATACCTTCATCAAAATGGTTTCCCTCTTGTAGCTTTAATTTTATTCGTGTAATGTGACGAAAAAAAAACTTACCTGTTAGTGATTTTCATCGCCTGAAAGTTTATTTTTATTCATTTATTTATTTTTAGGCTTCTTAAAAACAGACCACATAAGTAGTATCCATGTTTTAAAATGCAGGAAGTAAAAGTAAAAAGTCAACCGAAAAACAATTACTCAAAAAATAGTAACGAAGTATTTCTACTTCGTTACCTTCCTCCAACGACAAGAAATATAATAGCTTCATTTCTTTTCGATCCGTCCTTGGATGTTCTAAACACATTTGTCTCATCTTTTTCATTTGCACATTCTGCTTGACTGTGGTTCGTCGTGTTAGCATGAAATGATGACGCGGTGATTAAACTGAAGATGTGTCTGTAACGCCGCTGTACGTGGACGAGCATCCGTCGCGAGTCAAGTGACGCGCAGTAGCAGCGGGGCGGCTGAAACGACGATGACGTTTCATTTCTCATACTGGATTCTGGTTCCGTATTATTGAACCACTTTTCATGTCCATTGTTAAAGTTATGTAGGCTGTAGTCCCGTGACGGTCTTTCTCCGACCGCCGCATCCGGCTCAGCTAACGTCATGGAGCTGGACCAAGTGACTGCGGAACCTGGCCGGAGGAATGACGAGGAAGCTGGGCTCAGTCTGCATCTGGACCTCGCCGACACAGGTGTGAATTTACACGTTTGTTGTTTTTGGAAACACCCCATATTGCCTCATATAGTAGTGAATTCGCCATTTTGTATAGTGTAGTCTGTAATGTTTACGGACTGTAAGGGTTTACTGTTGGGAAGGGAGCTGCCAATACTTATGAAATAACACATTTGCTGAAATTACTTTTAGTTATATTGATATTTATTCATCTCCGAGAGATAGTGATCATGTTAATTATTTCACGAGCTTTTTCACAACATCATATGAAATTTTATTAATTTAAGAAACTTAGTGGTTCTCCAACTTATACCAAGTACCAATGGCTCACATTAAATTAGCACAGTACAAGCCTAAAAGTGTTCATTAAAAAGAACGCCCCCCACCTTCCTAATGAGTAAAACTAATGCTATTTATTATTGTATGACACTGTTACATTATACAGGCTGAACATTAGATGTGTTTTGCTGTTTGAAATGCATATTGGTCAAGCTCTCACACTTTTATAATATAACTCAGTACGTGAGCTTGGTGACAGGGTGGACAATTTTGGTTAATGTTAGCATTTTAGGAGCTCATTGTGGCATGATTCAGTTAGCAAGGTGATTGTGTACTGTTTTTAACAAATACATTTCAAATTTCTGAAAGTGTTTTGTTTTTTGTTTTTTTACATATAGCATTTGATATTTCACAAAGACAGGGTGGAAATGTTAACATTGACAACATCCAACTGAATCACACATAATGTGATGTGATGAAAATTGCAAAATCTAAACGCATATTTATTCTGCAACTATCCACTGTTTTAGCCTCCATTGAAGAAAGCCAAATTGCTGTTGCTAATGTCATGAAAGGGCAGTTTGGGGACACATAAATATATTCAAATTGATTCTGAAAATAGAATATACATGATCAAAATGACTTTATCATAAAGCAATATATAAAAAGCAGTCTATTATTAAATAACTATTGTAGACAGTAAAACCATGTAAAAAAAAAAAGATCTAGTACATGGTAAATAAAAAAAAAAACGTAATTGAAGCGCCTATTACACTGTAGAAAGCACAAAATCAGGTACATCCAATGAAAAATGAAGGAAACACATTTTACGACACTTATCATTGTGCTGTGGGCAAATAGTTGGACACATTTACATGTTGACTGAGTGATATGACATAGCCTCTTATATTTGCTTAAAAACTCACCTAACTGTTTTTGTGCTCATTAGGCCAAAGCAACAACAGACTGGCTTTGTTTGGCACCATCTGGTGGCATTTTGGTGCTGAAGTTAGTTGAGGAGCTTGATTTAAAAAAACAAACAAACAAACAAACAAACAAACAAACTATTAAGGGTGTGTGTCAATTACTATTACTAGTTTATTAGGAAATATGTGAGGTATACACGAGGAAATGCCAATTTGAGGTACTGAAGCTGTTCAAATGAATAATATATTAGATTGTTAGATAAAAGCGTATCACAAGTTCAGTCACATCTGGTGTTCTGTTGCAAAATGGCCCACAGTGGCTTCTCCCCATTGACTTGTTTACGATGCTGTCACCGAAGACTTGAAAGCTCGGAATAAAATTAGTGGAGGGTAAAAGATGTGGACGGATTGGATGCATTGTTGTTGTTCATATGGATGCAGGAACATGAAACCTGTTCTTGACACCTCCCTACATACAGGATACCCTTTCTCACCCCCTCCTCATCTTTGCATGTCTTTTTTTCCTCCTCCCTGCCAGATCTGATAAGTGCCTTACGTAATGTGACATGGAATTATAGCATAAACCAAGCACGCTAATCCCCTGTTGGTATCTGTTCCAAGAACCACTGCAGATACTGAAGCAGAAATAATAATATGCAGATTTATGATGTTGGTGCAAACATAAATAAAGAGTTACATCAGAGATTTCATTGTGCAGTGTTAATGTGTATATATGCATAATATGGTGCATATGATTAGCATAAATATACTAGATTACGTTTCTTGTGCAGAACGCCAAATGCATTTTAAAACTATAGCAACAGGATGGCCTAAAATGTAGTGGTCAAAACAGCTTACACCTCATCATGACACAAAATTCTTTCTTAACCCTAATCCTCTGTGTGTGCCTCTACCCAATCTTAATCCTCATTGTTATGCTTGACAAGCTTTGTCTCAGGATTAATCTGCAGGTTTGCACGTCTAAGTGAATTGCATTACATAGAATTGCACCTTTTTAAATACTTCAATTAGAAGTTCAATTAATCAGAAATTGGCAGATAAAAGATTTACTTGGTTGTTTAGTGTTACACTTGATGTGTAGGAAGGCACTGCAGAGTCCTGAATAATTGTATGCAAGTTTATAATATTGTGAATAATTCAACTGCAAAAAAGGAGGTCATAGCAAAATGTTTGCCAGGAAGCTTTGGGGCGATAATTTTTCTATACAAGCTAATAGTTTTATTACAGTCGTACTCGTGCTCAAATTGGTGCAATGGAGTCTGTAAAAGACAAAAAAAAAAAAGATAACACAAGGTAACATATTGATGTTAAATAATTTAATCTAGCGTTCAGTGGCTAATTAGAGCATATTGCAATGCCCTCGTTAAGGATAGACCTAGCCACGGATGCTTTTTCATACTTTATTCAACAAACTGCGATTTGCTGGCAACCAGTTCAGGGTGTAGCCCGCCTGCTGCCCGGAGCCAGCTGGGATAGGCTCCAGCACCCCCGCGACCCTTGTGAGGAGTAAGCGGTTAAGAAAATGGATGGATGGATATTCAACAAACCTAAGCAAAGTAACACTTAAGCACATGTATACACAAAATGCAGATTAGTCTTCAACACTCATTCCTGACACCCACGTCACTCACCAGGCAAGGCACCACCATTTAAAACCATACTCATTCAAAGTCACAGATATCTATGATAGAGGACAAAAATAGTACTTGCAAACAAAACTTTTATTCGTTTATTCGATGTGATTTAATCATCAGTAGAAGCTGCAGGTGTTGAAGTTGTTTTCTTTGTGCTTTGTTTGCATCTGCATATCCACGAATGACGAGTTATTTCTGTTTTGTCGATCTGCCATCAAACCTCAGCGATGAAGCAACATCTGCTGCAAACGCTTTGCTTCAACATGGCTTAAAAGTTCATTATCCCTACTTTGTACTTAATCTTCACCCTGGCGTAGCCTAAAAAAAAATTGCGCATGACGCTGCAAACCAAGCAATTTGTTGTTCTTCGAAGTAGTTATTAAACCCTTTAGTTTCCCTTTGACTTCCTCCATTTCTGCTCTCTATTGCCATGCGAGCCAAAAAACAGGACAATCTTCTTGTTGGCTGGACAAACGTCCCCTAATCCATGTGTGTGGTTGGTTAGCAATGTGATCTGATCTCCAGACGTCAGCCGGTGGTGCGACTCAGATTAAGGAGGAAGTCAATCCAATAGTACCAATGTGATTCTTGCAAGAATAGTAATCTGAAGAGTGTCAAGAGCTCTGGTCTGATTCCCTTTTCATTGACATTTAACTGCTTCACATTTCTGTGTGGGAATATCAAACGTAAACACGGAACTCTTCTGCCGGTGAGTTAAGTAATAAGGGTGACATGAGTTGTGTTTCTGTTACATACCAATATTGCTAACCATGTGTATATGAGAGTAAATTCCTCCATTTTGACTTCCTCCAGGTGTTCAAATACATTTGTCCGTTTTTTGTACTTTTATTGAATGCCTTTGTAAATAGTTGTGCTGTGATATTTGTCATGTGGGAAGCAGGTGAATAAATATTGAATGATCCAACCATTGCTGCATGTAGCAGTTAGAACTGGACAAATAGACAAATAGATGCACAATTGTCCGCTTCAGCCTGATCGCATTAACATTGGATCTTGTATTTCCCCTCCTGTTTGTGTAGATCCAGCCAAAAGGGGTCAAGTAGAGGTGAGTGTCCTGGTTCATCTCAATATAGGCTAATGTCTTGTGTTATAAAAATAATAATGAACTCTATCTTTTGATACAGATGCCATCCCCATTTGGAGCAGGCCAAGCTCACGAGAAGAAGATTGGCCACAGGAGAGTAGATGCCTCAGGAGAAACAACATACAAGAAGGTTGGCTTTCCCTCCTCCTCATCTTTTGTTATTTTCTTCGAGTAAAACTGTCATTACACTTTGTGGTTGTTTTCACTGTTATTGTGTGGGATTGTGTCCATGATTCTCAAGTAATGCGATGTAAGATTGGCCTCAAGATTCCATCAGATGCCCTCCACCTACATGTGACAGTCTTGTTTTATCTGCCGCCCCCAGACCTCCTCCTCCGCCTTAAAAGGAGCCATCCAACTGGGGATTGGATATACTGTCGGCAATCTCAGCTCCAAGCCCGAAAGAGATGTGCTCATGCAGGACTTCTACGTGGTGGAAAGTATCTTCTTCCCCAGGTGAACGCTCGTGTATGCGCAGGGAACATGTTGGCCAAAGTGTGCAGCGTCTAATCCACTTTCATTTGATACATCCTGTTGTCGCAGCGAGGGCAGCAACCTCACACCAGCCCACCACTTTCCGGACTTCAGGTTTAAAACGTACGCCCCTGTGGCTTTCCGCTACTTCAGGGAACTGTTTGGAATCCGGCCAGATGACTACCTGGTAATGTTTTTAGTTGAAAGTAATGTTGTGCCATTGCAAAAAGTAACATTTTTTTTTTTTTTTTAAATCATATATGGATATATAAATGTTAAGTCAGCATTTCATTTTGCGTGTTCGTATTCTACCCTATACACCAGGGGTGTCCAAACTTTTTCCTCTGAGGGCCACATACAGAAAAATAGAAAGCTGCAAGGGCCACTTTGATTTTTTTTTTAAGTTATTTATTAACACATTCATTCCCAGACCAGCAAAAAAAAAAAAATGCATCATTTGATGTCTTTTTCCGTCAATGGCAGTGAATGAGTTAAACATGGTAAAAATCAGTGAAGCAATTATAAATTGTTGATATAATGTACAGTTACTTATTGAAAACTGCTAACAGTCACAAGGCAAATAGTGACCCCTGTGTGCCACTATAATAGATACGCCTCTCGACTGAGCAGCAGCTGAATCCCAATTTGACATTCTGAACCACAAGAACAATCGGTCGTCAACTGACCACACTTAAGAACCATTAATCTAATATGATGTTTTCACAAATTGGACCTTGACACTAAGCAACAAGTGGATGAAACAATTTTTATTTCTGAAACTGAATTATTAGCTGCAAATTGGTGTCTTTGCATAGCTAGAAATGTTTAATCCACCCTCTTTTTTTTTTTATTAAACAGCATTGAAAAATTATTTTTAGTATTTGCCGTGGGCCGCCAAAAAATGTATGGTGGGCCAAAAAATGGCCCCCGGGCCGTAGTTTGGACACCCGTGCTATACACCATTTTTCCTTTTTCATTAAAATTCATTCGGTCAAAAGTCTCATTCTACCCTAAAGTTGAGTTATGAAAACAATCTATATACCAAACCATCATTTGAATCAATCCATTGGATGTGAACTGCTTTACATCCAATAAAAAAAAGAAAAAGGAACATAAAATAGGAACATATGAGGTGTTCTTAAACTTTTGATTAGTAGTGTCCATCTGCACTGGGTGAAACTCTGCATTTTAATTTGTTGCACCGCAAAGCATAAAAACAGCATTAGTAATCATTGCTGCTTCGAGCAGCAATTAACAAGGCTTGAACTGATCATTTAATCCACTTCAGAGATCGACACAATTTTCTTTCATGCGCCTGATAGATTTCTTGATAGCGGCGTAATAGCTCTCACTCCATCACGAGCTAAATATAGTGCACATTTATGTGAAATTCTCTCCGAGTTATCAAATAAAACACCCCTACCCGTACGCAATTAAATGCAGATATCTCAAGCAGAGCTGTTTCACGTGCTGCCACACATGGATGTGGGGTGAGCATGCACATTTGCATGCATGCGCAGACACATGCGGCACTTTAAGCTCATGCTGGCTGCTTGTGCCACTGGAAGATTAGCAGACTAAAGCTTCCTTTTTTTTTTTTAACTCAACCAGGAGACAGACAGACAGTGCACAGTTTGGCATTTGTAACTGCTGGGGTAGTTTTCTAAATAAATCTAAAATTAAATTATATAATAATAATAAATTATAAATCTACATCTAGATTTTAGAAATATATTTTCAGAGGTTGGTGTGGGCGTACAGTATGCATCTGGCACGTAAAAATGATCGTAACATGCCTCCCCGCCATTGCCGATCAGCCCGGGTTACGTTATGCGACCTAAACCAACATAGCAAAGTCCCCCTCCCTCTTTCTCTCTTGCTCTCTCTCTCGTCCCTGCGTGAACAGCCAGAGAGGGCCGTGCATGTTGTGCCGCAAATGGCACGCACTGCTGTCATGATCCCGGAATCGAGGTTGCGGCAGGTTAATACATGCTTTCCATAAACGTTATTTACGTCATGCAAACTCCATGTGGCTATTTGCTCTGGCGTTAGTGAATTAGACGCCGTATATCAATGAGTCTCATTTGCATTGGGGTGGGCATATTTTGCGTCAAATGTATGCAAATTACCTAATTTACATACGCGCAAATAACACCGGCGCACCGTGACGCAATCTGGTTGGCAGCGCACTTAGTGACGAATTTCCCCATCTGCGCGTGTTTAGTGAATTAGGCGCTCCCGGATTGCTCCATGTTTTACCGGTTAGCACCGAATATGCTCCTCAGATTCTTAGTTGGAAAAAACATGAGGAAAGTCAGTTTGCCGGGGTTTTATGGTCTGTGTGTGCTCCTTTCCAGTATTCCCTCTGTAACGAGCCATTGATTGAGTTGACCAATCCAGGAGCTAGCGGCTCCATTTTCTACGTAACACGTGATGATGAGTTCATCATCAAAACTGTCCAACACAAGGAGGCAGAGTTCCTACAGAAACTGCTTCCTGGTTACTACATGGTAAGTCCCAGTCAAAACACTCACAATTGTAAGCGTAACGGAGTTGTAGTTCTACATTCTGCCAAGCTGCATCTAGCCAAGTGTAGAGGGGCTGGACCAAGCTAAGTACTTTTTAACAGGCTTAACGCACAGCAGCATGAGCTAAGACCTTGTGGATGTGTCACGCTGTCCAGCAGGTGCAAAGAAAAAAGTTGAGGAATTGATTGTTTTAAAAATTTTACACTGGGGAAAAAAAAAAAGACTTAAAATATGATTATTCTCTACCTTGTCCTTTCCCAGAACTTGAACCAGAACCCTCGGACATTGCTGCCAAAGTTCTTTGGTCTGTATTGTGTCCAGTGCGGGGGTAAAAACATCCGAGTTGTCGCCATGAACAATATTCTACCGCGCTCTGTACGCATGCACCTCAAATTTGACTTGAAGGGCTCCACTTATAAGAGGCGAGCGTCTAAGAAGGAACGGGAGAAATCCAAGCCCACTTTTAAAGATCTGGACTTCCTGAGTGACGTTCCCGAGGGCCTCAGTCTTGACCAGGACACATACAGTGCTCTGGTCAAAACCCTGCAAAGAGACTGTCTGGTAAGTGAATGAGTTGAAAGTGTGCATTATTCACAATTATCAATACTAGTAAATTGTGATGGTGTGTGTTTCATTCGTGTCAGGTGCTGGAGAGTTTTAAGATAATGGACTACAGTTTGCTCCTTGGGGTCCATAATAAGACGCAAGCACAGAGAGAGCGTCAGTCCCAGGGTTCGCCAGCAGGTGGCGTGGATGAAACGCGGCCTGCTGCGCAGAGAGCGCTGTACTCCACAGCAATTGAGTCTATACAGGGAGGGTCCACATGCAGGGAAACTCTAGACCACGATGACACGTAAGTCGTACAAAGCGCTTGCTTATCTGCATACAAGGGTAACTTTTCCCCTCGGTTGCAGAATGGGTGGCATTCCAGCTGTGGGAGTCAAAGGAGAGCACCTCCTCCTGTTCATCGGGATCATCGACATTCTGCAATCCTATCGGTCGGTATAAGTCCCGCATTTTAATGATTCATTTACTATTGATGCCAAAAGACAGTCACTTTGAAACGCTGTGAGAATTTTAACAGCTTTTCGAAACATTGTGTTTTAGAGGTCAGTCATTTAGGAAATCCCTTGACTCTTTAGAAACAACTAAATCGATGTAAGTCCGATTTTTTGTAACTTTCTATTGGCGTGTTTGGAGTATAATGATCACTATACTCCAAACAAATTTTGTTTTTTTGTTTTTTTTAATTTGCATTTTTTTCTATAAGAACGTATGCTTAGCTATTTTCTGAAAATAAATAAATAAATAAATAACCTATTTATGTTTTTGGAGCTATTTTTATAATGCCCTAATATGCCACCAGATGGTGACAAAGTACAGGCTACATAGGCAAGCAGTAAATGCTATCAAGTATATTTAAGTGATACATCTTACCAGATAATACAAGCTAAGTTTAGCCTGGGTTGTTACTTGAAGTTACGGAGAGTCTTTCTTGGCTCTTTTTTTTTTTTTTTTTTTTTGTGCCGGTATCCTGGCATGCCACTAGATGACACCAAAGCACTAAGATGCCACAAGATGGTGGCAAAGTATATGCTGAGCTAATAAGGCAAGGAGTAAATGGTGTAAAGGAAGTATAATAATGAAGTGATAAGTCAAGTCAAGTTAGTTGAAACTTCGGAGTCTTTCTAGCCCCCCTTTTATATATATATATATATATATATATATATATATATATATATATATATATATATATATATATATATATATATATATATATATATGTGTGTCTGTGTATATGAAAGTACTGTAGTAGCAATTGGTCCAAGGAATTAGCTCTGGGAGGAGCTAAGTTGCAAAGTTTAGCCTGGGTTGTTTGTGGAAATTACAGTGAGTCTGCAACACTTCCGGTGCTTTAAAAAAAATTAAAAAAATAAAAAATAAACAAATAATCTGTATGTCATTCATTTTTAGCGTTAATAAATAACATTGGGCGGCACGGTAGTCGAGTGGTTAGCACGTCCGCTTCCCAGTTCTGAGGTCTCCGGTTCGAGTCCAGGCTCGGACCTTCCTGGGTGGAGTTTGCATGTTCTCCCCGTGCCTGCGTGGGTCTTCTCCGGGTACTCCGGTCTCCTCCCACATTCCAAAGACATGCATGGCAGGTTAATTGGGTGGTCCGAATTGTCCCTCGGTGTGCGTGTGAGTGTGGATGGTTGTTCGTCTCTGTGTGCCCTGCGATTGGTTGGCAACCGGTCCAGGGTGTCCCCCGCCTACTGCCCAGAGCCAGCTGAGATAGGCGCCAGCAGCCCCCGCGACCCTTGTGAGGAATAAGCGGTCAAGAAAATGGATGGATGGATAAATAACATTTTTAGTATTAATGTTGTAAAGGGTATATTTATGTTTTTACCTATTAATATAGGGAATTCTAAAAATAAATAAATAAATAAATAAAGTCGTGGGACGTCAATTACTCACAGTTTTTCACTATTCACTGCAGATCTTACTGTCGTTAGACTCGGGCCGACATTAAGTCACGTGTAAGGAATTTAGATCAAATCAGATTTTCCCATTCCAAATAGATGTGAGCCATGCAGAGATATGAAAGGCCAAAGAAATCAATCCAGCTTTCTACAAGCTGTATTAAAATCTATAGTGTGACTTGTAAATCCATTGATTCTCATAAGTTAACAGTTAACGCCTTGGATAAGTTGACCTAAATAATTCGATTATCTTCCAGCTTGATTAAGAAATTGGAGCACTCCTGGAAGTCTCTCATCCACGACGGGGTGAGTAGCTTTGCCTCGCACGTAACAAATCAAACTGATAAAAGTGCCTCATTTATTTTAGTATGTCTTTTATGCAGTACACATAAAACACAGCGCTGATATCAGTCATTTACTTCCTTTAACGACCCTCAGGACACAGTGTCCGTTCACAGGCCGGGTTTCTATGCTGAGCGCTTCTACAAATTTTGCAGCGGCGTTGTCTTCAGGAAGAGTTGCTGTGAGTTTCAAAATGACAAATGACATTGTATTGCAATCAACTTGATTTCTTAGATACCATTTCTATGTGCACATCCTTCTCTTCCACAGCATTGCGACCATCTCCTTCCAAAAGGGGTCGAGGAACTCTCTCCATGTTGAAATCCAGTGCTGGCGGATCGGGGTTAGCCGGCCAGCGTCTGTCGCAGAGTGATGAGAAGCAAGAAAACGCCGACAACCTGAAGAGCCTGCGAGGACCTCACAGCTTCCTGGTGCTGGAGGACAATGGTAGGCACTCGTTCAACATATGTTTTCTGTCTTTGGCAGTCACATATAGATCATAGAGCTCGTTTAGATCCAACAATAACCCCTGAGCAACTTGACAGCAATCACAAGTAATCAAAGTGAAAAGATGAAGGGCTGTTTTTTCGCTTTGTATTTGCATTGTTTCTTTCTGAACTTTGGCACACTATTAACTTAAATCGTCTCCTCTTGAGTGTTCCATTTTCGGTTTAAATGGGATAAAGTCAACCTTTATTGATCCTCCGGAGAAAGAACAGCTCAGCAGCAGGGCAGCAGCTGTGCCAACAAAATAAAGTACAAGCAAAACTTTCCCAAACAAGAAGTGCATTCTTGAGAGTAGCTCAGGGAAATACATCAAATTCATTTGATTAATCGTCAAGTTTCGAAATCATGAATTCTGGATATTTAAAAGCTGTAGTTTTTATCTTCTGTAACATCCAAATGTTTTTGTGAGCTGTAATTTTGCACAAATGGCAGAATGTTGGACAAGGCATGTTTACAATAGCTACCAAGTACCAACTACTTAATTATGGCATTTAAGAGCAAACTATGAATGTTGGGTTTGTGTTAAAACTGATTTAGAATCAGTATACATTATTGTTGTCTGAAAATTTTGCACAGGAATTATTTTTGAATAAATGAAACCTTTAAATTAGGGATGTCAAATTTAGTGTGTTAATTTTGACTTCATTTAAAGTTCCTTTAACGCCACTAACTTTTTAATATGTGATTAATGGCCGCCCCTTACTTGGAAACCCTGTACTGCGGGAATTTCGCAACGTAGTAGACACGTCCACGTCAAGATTTAGCAGTAATAAAATTAATAATAATGCATATATTTGTGGAGGGTTATTACATGTTAAATATTAGATAGCTCAACATGAAAATAAAACTGCTCTCAGCTGTCTTAAAAATGCAATTATGCCATCTAGTGGCAGAAAAATGACCTAAACACAAATCAATATCACACAGTACAGTACATCTTTTTAATTTTAACCCAATTTTATGAATTATTATGAAATTACTGTATCAATTACTAAAAGATGCAGCCATATTTCTATTAGTTTATCACATTTTCCACTTTCATGTCAACAAGAGTATGAAAACTTAAAAAATATTTTATTGTACAGTTTATTGTACATTTAGAACATTTATATAATTTGCGATTAATCGCGAGTTAACTATTGAAGTCATGCGATAAATTACAATGTAAAAAATTTTAATCGCCTGACACCACTACTTTCGGTAAATGTTTTTTGGGTTTATGAGATTAAAATCAATTAATATTGTAATCATCCTGAATGACAAAAAAATCGAGGTTTTATTTTTTGGCTATATTGCCGAGCCCTACTTGAGAGTATTCTTACATCCAAGCCTCATTTTTCGGTTATGTTTTCCATACGTATTCAATGTCTAGGTTTTTACTTGGCCTGCGTGTTCTGAATGTAGGTTATATCAGTAAATGTTCATAAATTCCATTTTCACAGCGTATCCATTTCTGTCACAAGAATACATGCTCGATGGGCACACTGGAACATTGCAAGCTTTCCAAGTTTTGCCCGGTCTGTATAAATTCCCCTGAATTCCGGAGCTGTCATCAGCAGCGCTGCAATCACTCCCAGAATCGAAGCGGGAGAAATGAAAGACTGCCCTGTGCTTGTGTCTCTCTGCTAAGCTAACCCATCAGTGACTCCACATCTCTTTCTGAAGTTTTGATCGGCAGTTACCTTTTGCATTTTCACAAGTAGTATGGGAGCTGTGTTTATTCGTTCATCATTATCATATCATCTTCTCATTACTGTCTAACAAGTTGTTGTTTTCCAATTAGGGAGAGAGCCTCCCTGCACGCCTCCCTCCTTTGAAGACGCCACCACGGCATCTATCGCCACCACGCTCTCCTCAAACAACTCCTTACCCACCACCCCCTTCGATACACCCGAGCACCCACGCTGCCGGAAACTAATGCTCTCACCCAATGTGGCCAAGTGAGGAAAAATATTGAAAGATTACTCACAGTCTCTAAGCAGTGATATTCTGTTCCTACATGCCATATTGTTGAATCATTTTAGGTCCCACAAAGAGCTTGTTGAAGTTCATGAGAAGAAGCAGGAGACCATAACAGTAGAGGTTGAGCTCAGGTACACGCACACACGGTTTAGTGTGTGATAACATCAAGAGGCGTCTTAGGGCTGCTCGATTATGGAAATAATAATAATTAAATAAATAAACAATTATTTCCGCAATACTTGAAATTAGGGATATAACAATATCCAAACATCACGATACAACATTGTCATGATATGACGCTCACGATACAATAATCACGATATCGTGGGGAGGCTGGCGATATTAAAAAAAAAAAAAAAAAGAGCTCATACTAAAAAAAAAAAAAAATCTAAATATTGTGCTTTTGTACATAACAGCAATGCATATAAATCATCTACAATCGCTAATAACATTTAAATATTGAGGCACTTACTTGTGAATGCATGCACACATTGAGTTCCTCCACATATTGACTCACTTCACAAGTATATTATGTTCCCCTTCATCTGACAATTAGTGTGGATTTAGACATAGAAGGGCCAAAACATACCTGATGAAAATTAAACTGCACTAAAAAAAAACTAGCCACCAGAGAGTGCTAGAACTGCACAAATTAAAATCAACCTGACTTTTTTTTTTTTTTTTTTTTTTAACAGATGTGCCGCTTTTAATATCGTGACATGACGACGACGATGTTGTGGCAGTTTTAATATCCCGAATTCACAATATTGCCGCTATCGTTACACCCCTTATTGAAATCACGATTATTCAAATGTTTATTTATTTTTTGGTACAAAACAAGAAAATGTTTAAGCTTTTAAAATAGTAAGACTAATTAAAAAAAATATATAATTTATTTATAATTTAATAATAATAATAATAATAATAATAATAATAATAATTATAAAATTTATTTATTTATTATTAATAATAATGATATAAGTTCCTTTTGGATGACCAAACGGAAATTATAATAATATATATTTATAATATTAATAATATTAATAATAATAATAACAACAACAACAATAATAATAATAATAATAATAATAATATCTACCTCACAAGGGTCGCGGGGGGTGCTGGCGTCTATCTCAGCTGGCTCTGGGCAGTAGGCGGGGTACACCCTGAACTGGTTGCCAGCCAATCGTTGTATTTTTTTTATTTATTTATTTATTTATTTATTTATTTATTTATTTATTTATGTTGGCAAAAACTTGAAGTTGGAGTGCATCATGTGCACTGTGCAGTAGGACGATCATTTATTTTTTGGAACAAAATAATAAAATGTTTAAACGTAAAAAACAAATACAAAACTATGAAGACAAATAAAATTCTTTGAAACACAATAATTATGCAAGTTTCTTTTGGATGAAACAACATTTAAATTTTAATTAATATAATTTAAATTAAATTAGTTCAAATTTAAAAATTTTAAAAAGCTGCAAATGTATAAATTTAAACAACTCAAGAATGTGTATGTATGTATGTATATATATATATATATATATATATATATATATATATATATATATATATATATATTAGGGGTGTAAATAAAATCGATTCGGCGATATATCGCGATACTACATCGCGCGATTCTCGAATCGATTCAATAATCGGCAGAATCGATTTTTTTTTTTTTTTTTTTTAGGATTCACACCTTGAGCATGGAAGAATGTTATATGAACGGAACATTAAGCCTTAATATTTTATTTTAATGCTGTTCAAACATGAAACAGATTACAACCTCTATAAGACTGAAATTTCAGATAAATAAATAATACATTTTCATATAAATCTTACACTCTACAAGCTTACTGATTAGTATTTTCTAAATTTGAATGAAAAAAAATCGCAACAATCGACTTATAAATTCGTATCGGGATTAATCGGTATCGAATCGAATCGTGACCTGTGAATCGTGATACGAATCGAATCGTCAGGTACTAGGCAATTCACACCCCTAATATATATATATACATTACTATTATGCTGAATATTGTGCTTGTGGCGTATAATTGAAATTGTAATTGAATTTGGATTAATTGCACAGTCCTAAGGTGTCTTAATAATAATAATAATAATAATAATAATAAATGTTTGTCTTGTTTCTTCCAGTAAAATTCCATCCAGCACAGAGCTCACACAGAGGACAGAAGCAACCTCGCCAGCTGACAATCAGCCCAGCTCCGTTCCTCCATCCAATCCTCCTCCTTTCAATCCCTCATCTGCACATTACTCGTCTACCCTTCCTCCCACCTTCCTGTCCTCCTCCAGCGCCGCTCAATCAGCTTGCCAGTCCTCCTCCACACTTTCCTCTTCCATCCGCCCCTCCACCAAAGCACTCACCTCTCCATCCTCCCCCCTCACGCACACGCAACCCACACGTTCCGCTCTAGTGAACCCTTCGGCCCCAAATGCACCCGCGCCGCAGCCGTCCTCGGCGTTTACCCCCGTCCGTCCCGCGTTCCCTTACATGCAAGCTTCCTCTCCCCATCTCCCTGCAGGCGAGCCAATGAGCACTCCGGTGCCACAAGACGCGTGCAATCAGCTGTCTGTCTCCAGCAGCCACAACTCACTGGATGGGGAGGTGCAGGTTTCTGATATCTACTTTGTAAGTTCTCATCCTCACTTTGGTTTTGTGTGTTTTCCACATGTGTGTATAGGGGAAGTAAAAAAATATCAATTATTTCCAGGAAAATATTCAATACGCCACCAGTATTCTAAGGATGGTTTGTGGAACATTAATAAAGCAGCAGAAATACACCCGTTTTTTGTGGCCATTTTGCCACTTGCTGTTGACTGAAAATGACATCACAGTGCCCCAAGGCTATCATGGCCCACCTGTTTTCTGAGTTTTGTCATGTGTTCGCAAGCTGAGCCATGATTGGTCTCTACCGGAGCCTTGATCAACTGTGATGTCATTTTCAGTCGACAGCGAGTGGCAAAATGGCCACTCCGTGATATGGATAAAAAGGGTGGATTTTTCTCCGTCATTCATATTCCACAAACAGAATATTAATCAGAATTAGACTTGTGGGGGTGCATCGACTATATTATTGTAAAGAAAGTTGTTGACTTCCATCTGAAAGCTGGAAGACAGAGAAACTTGAAGAGGGCATCTTGATCAGCAGTCTTTTTCATGCCATTGACAGCTTTCACGTAAGGCAATATTTTCATGCATTGGCATAGAAACAAACAAACAAAAAAAAACAAAAAAAGTAATGTTTAAAAATACTCTGAAATATTTTTTGTAATTTCTTGGAGCCCAATGGTTGATTTTTTTTCAACAAGACAACTTGGGTTAATGGGAGACAATGACACCAGCAGTGTGTTACGTATTCCCAGTGGAGTCCGTAATTTTGTTTTGGTCAACAGAATTGCAGAAAATCTGCTTCATTTACAAAGATAGGATGTTGGAAATGGAAGAAAGGATTTGGGGCATTCTGAAGCGCACCAACATGGTCTAAAAATAGTTTACCAAAAAAAAAAGTACATGTGTGTGCATTTAGTATGACGGTGTATTAGGGCCACGTATAAATATTTTAGAGGGTGGGGGCAATATTCTAAGACAAAAAAACTTTGCGACTTTATAAAAACTCAGAAACTTACGAGAAATACATACAACTTGGACGTTTGTGCCAGCCAATATTTTTCGGTCGGGTTTTCAAATAAGGAGTTAGTAATTTCTTTCGCAGAGATTAACCACATAAGCGTTCACACTTTGAAGCGTTGGGTGCTGCCAGGAACAAAGACGCCTCACTTTGCAAAGGTCCTGGTCCACACCCCGAGGATCAAGCATTTAAGTTAATTTGTACATTCATCCATCCATCCATCCATCTTCTTCCGCTTATCCGGGGTCGGGTCGCGGGGGCAGCAGCTTCAGGAGGGAAACCCAGACTTCCCTCTCCCCAGCCACTTCAACCAGCTCCTCCGGCGGGATCCCGAGGCGTTCCCAGGCCAGCCGAGAGACATAGTCTCTCCAGCGTGTCCTGGGTCGTCCCCGGGGCCTCCCGCCAGTGGGACATGCCCGGAACACCTCCCCAGGGAGGCGTCCAGGAGGCATCCGAACCAGATGCCCGAGCCACCTCAGCTGGCTCCTCTCAACGCGGAGGAGCAGCGGCTCGACTCTGAGTCCCTCCCGGATGACCGAGCTTCTCACCCTATCTCTAAGGGAGAGCCCGGACACCCTGCGGAGGAAGCTCATTTCGGCCGCTTGCATCCGGGATCTCGTTCTTTCGGTCACGACCCACAGCTCGTGACCATAGGTGAGGGTTGGAACGTAGATCGACCGGTAAATCGAGAGCTTTGCCTTTTGGCTCAGCTCTTTCTTCACCACGACGGACCGATACAGAGTCCGCATCACTGCAGACGCTGCACCGATCCGCCTGTCGATCTCCCGCTCCATCCCACCCTCACTCGTGAACAAGACCCCAAGATACTTGAACTCCTCCACTTGGGGCAGGATCTCATCCCCGACCTGAAGACGACACTCCACCCTTTTCCGACTGAGGACCATGGTCTCGGATTTGGAGGTGCTGATCCTCATCCCAGCCGCTTCACACTCGGCTGCGAACCGCTCCAGTGAGAGCTGAAGGCCCCGGCCTGATGAAGCCAACAGCACCACATCATCTGCAAAGAGCAGAGATGCAATGTTGAGGCCACCAAACCGGAACCCCTCCACGCCTCGGCTGCGCCTAGAAATTCTGTCCATAAAAGTTATGAACAGAATCGGTGACAAAGGGCAACCTTGGCGGAGTCCAACCCTCACCGGAAACGAATCCGACTTACTGCCGGCAATGCGGACCAAACTCTGGCAACGGTCGTACAGGGACCGAACAGCCCGTATCAAGGGGCCCGGCACCCCGTACTCCCGAAGCACCCCCCACAGAACTCCCCGAGGGACACGGTCGAACGCCTTCTCCAAATCCACAAAACACATGTGGACTGGTTGAGCGAACTCCCACGCACCCTCGAGGATCCTGCGGAGGGTGTAGAGCTGGTCCACTGTTCCACGGCCAGGACGAAAACCACACTGCTCCTCCTGAATCCGAGATTCGACCTCCCGACGGACCCTCCTCTCCAGCACCCCTGAATAGACCTTACCAGGGAGGCTGAGGAGTGTGATCCCTCTGTAGTTGGAACACACCCTCCGGTCCCCCTTCTTAAAAAGGGGGACCACCACCCCGGTCTGCCAATCCAGAGGCACTGTCCCCGATGTCCACGCGATGTTGTAGAGGCGTGTCAACCACGACAGCCCCACAACATCCAGAGTCTTTAGGAACTCCGTGCGGATCTCATCCACCCCCGGGGCCCTGCCACCGAGGAGCTTTCCAACCACCTCAGTGACTTCGACCCCAGAGATAGGAGAGCCCACCCCAGAGTCCCCAGACTCTGCTTCCTCAAAAGGAGACGTGTTGGTGGAATTGAGGAGGTCTTCGAAGTATTCCCCCCACCGCTTCACGACGTCCCGAGTCGAGGTCAGCAGCACCCCATCGCCACTATAAACAGTGTTAACGGTGCACTGCTTTCCCCTCCTGAGACGCCGGATGGTGGACCAGAATTTCCTCGAAGCCGTCCGGAAGTCGTTTTCCATGGCCTCACCGAATTCCTCCCATGCCCGAGTTTTTGCCTCAGCAACCGCCGAAGCCGCGTTCCGCTTGGCCATCCGGTACCTGTCAGCTGCCTCCGGAGTCCGACAGGCCAAAAAGGCCCGATAGGACTCCTTCTTCAGCTTGACGGCATCCCTTACCGCTGGTGTCCACCAGCGGGTTCGAGGATTGCCGCCACGACAGGCACCGACCACCTTACGGCCACAGCTCCGATCGGCCGCCTCAACAATGGAGGCGCGGAACATGGCCCATTCGGACTCAATGTCCCCCGCCTCCCCCGAGACAAGGGAGAAGCTCTGCCGGAGGTGGGCATTGAAACTCCTTCTGACAGGGGATTCCGCCAGACGTTCCCAGCAAACCCTCACAATACGTTTGGGTCTGCCAGGTCGGACCGGCATCTTCCCCCACCATCGGAGCCAACACACCACCAGGTGGTGATCAGTTGACAGCTCCGCCCCTCTCTTCACCCGAGTGTCCAAAACATGCGGCCGCAAATCCGATGACACGACTACAAAGTCGATCATCGAACTGCGGCCTAGGGTGTCCTGGTGCCAAGTGCACATATGGACACCCTTATGCTTGAACATGGTGTTCGTTATGGACAAACCGTGACGAGCACAGAAGTCCAATAACAGAACACCGCTCGGGTTCCGATCAGGGGGGCCGTTCCTCCCAATCACGCCCCTCCAGGTCTCACTGTCATTCCCCACGTGAGCGTTGAAGTCCCCCAGCAGGACGAGGGAGTCCCCAGAGGGAGCGCTCTCCAGCACACCCTCCAAGGACTCCAAAAAGGGTGGGTACTCTGAACTGCTGTTTGGTGCATATGCACAAACAACAGTCAGGACCCGTCCCCCCACCTGAAGGCGGAGGGAAGCAACCCTCTCGTCCACCGGGGTAAACCCCAACGTACAGGCGCCGAGCCGGGGGGCAATAAGTATGCCCACACCTGCTCTGCGCCTCACACCATGGGCAACTCCAGAGTGGAAGAGAGTCCAACCCCTCTCAAGAGGACTGGTACCAGAGCCCAAGCTGTGTGTGGAGGCGAGTCCGACTATGTCTAGTCGGAACTTCTCTGCCTCACACACCAGCTCGGGCTCCTTCCCTGCCAGAGAGGTGACATTCCATGTCCCAAGAGCCAGTTTCTGTAGCCGGGGGTCGGTCCGCCAAGGTCTCCTCCCTTGGCCGCCACCCAGCCTACACTGCACCCGACCCCTTTGGCCCCTCCCACCGGTGGTGAGCCCGTGGGAAGGGGGACCCACGTTGCCTCTTCGGGCTGTGCCCGGCCGGGCCCCATGGGTGCAGGCCCGGCCACCAGGCGCTCGCCAGCGAGCCCCGCCTCCAGGAGGGGACAGTGTTTCCCAGAGTTTTATATGTATTTATTTCTCTATCTTTTTTTGCTTTGTGGTAGCTCTTTCTTCCTCACTCACTTCCCTCCTCTGTTGCTAGGTCGAAAAAGGGGTTTTGTTACCTTTCACGCTTGCTGCAAAAAAAATAAAAAATGTTTTGAAATGCGCTTTCGTGTTACTGAGGTGTTGTTCAACAAGCTTGGACCAGACAAATTAATGTCCCAGTTCCATCAGTTTCTTTTCTACTATGTGGCAATGTATGGTATGTACCGTATGTATGTATGGTATTGTACATTCATGTTTCCAGAATTATTATTTACACATTTATACTTTTTGGTATTTATTTTTTTTGTACAAGTATCCAAGTTGATGTGTCGAATCTGCTATTCTCTGTCATTCACTTGCATTTACCGAAAGTATGCTGGCTTCTGATTGGTTAGTGTTAGTCAGCTGATAGGGCATCAGGAAGTGTTGGCGCTCTAGCTGCCGTGTATGACCAGTAAAGTTTAAATTAAGAATAAATCCATCTCCATCCTGCCTTTTCATTTTATAAACAGTGTCCCATTAACCACTAACGAATCCTCACATTCGCTCTGCTACGTGTATTTGTCCTAAGTTTCTAAGTTTTTTTTTTCAAGCAAATTTGCCACTTTATAAAGTGGCAAAATTGTGACTTTATAGTGGCAAATTTGCGAGTTTTTTTTTCTCTGAATATTACCCCCCTCTGAAAAAAAAAATAATAATAATAATTAGGGATACACGATAATGCTATTTTCAACCGATACCGATAAAGCAATCATTTAGAAAGTGCCGATGTCGATAACCGATAAGTAAGCCCATATCTGTTTGCAAAATTAACTTGAATACAATTGAAATCAAATTGGTCGATTATTGCCAATAATTATTGGCAAATTTATTTATGATCTGGTTTATCTGTATGACGTCAAATTGGTTGATAATTGCCACTAATTATCGGCAGATTTCTCTATTATCTGGTTTATCTGTATGAAATCAAATTGCTCGATAATTGTCGATAATTATCGGTGGATTGCTCTATTATCTGGTTTATCTGTATGACGTCAAATTGGTTGATAAGTGCCGATAATTATCGGTGCATTGCTCTATTATCTGGTTTATCTGTATGACGTCAAATTGGTTGATAATTGCCACTAATTATCGGCAGATTTCTCTATTATCTGGTTTATCTGTATGAAATCAAATTGCTCGATAATTGTCGATAATTATCGGTGGATTGCTCTATTATCTGGTGTATCTGTATGACGTCAAATTGGTCGATAATTGTCGATAATTATCGGTGGATTGCTCTATTATCTGGTTTATCTGTATGACGTCAAATTGGTTGATAAGTGCCGATAATTATCGGTGCATTGCTCTATTATCTGGTTTATCTGTATGATGTCAAATTGGTTGATAATTGCCAATAATTATCGGCAACTTTCTCTATTATCTGGTTTATCTCTATGGAATCAAATTGGTTGATAATTGCCGATAATTATCGGCGGACTTCTCTATTATCTGGTTTATCTGTTTAACGTCAAATAGGTTGATAATTGCCGATAATTATCGGCAAATTTCTCTTATCTGGTTTATCTGTATGAAATCAAATTGGTTGATAATTGCCAATAATTATCATCAAATTTCTTTATTTTCTGGTTTATCTGTTTGACGTCAAATAAGTCGATAATTGCCGATAATTATCGGCAACGTTCTCTATTATCTGGTTTATCTGTTTGACGTCAAATTGGTCATTAATTGCCGATAATTATTGGCCACCGATATTATCGTGCATCCCTAATATTAATACGTGGCCCTATTACGCCGCCATATTTTAGAAATGACAATAAAAAAAAAAAATGGAATTGTCTTCTAATGTTGGTTTGCCAAAGCAGTTTAGAAGGCTTCATAGCCTTGTTTGTGCCTCTGGCCACATCTTACACAGAGCGAATCGCCTGTAGCGATGAACGTGCATCCTTAGTAAAACTGCTAATATGTCTACATACAGCTTTTTTGTAGGCTCTTCTTCTTTTGCCTCATCATTTGGCCTTTTAAATGTTTTTTTTAACTCACTTTTGCTAGCTTATGGGCTTACATTTTTTTGCTACCGTATCACATGACCGAAACGTGCAGCTTAACATGTATGCAGCGGTACATGTGGCTGGAGACTGCTGGTCTAGATGCCAATTGAAAATAATTGTGGTTGTTTTTGTCCACTGTTAGTTTCAGTGGCTCACTGCAGCAAGGGAGTGAGTCTGTGCTTCCTTTTTGTTTTTCTTTGCTCTGCTGGGTCTCCTTGCAGTGGCCCAGTCAGGACAGCGTGATAGAGTTATGATGGTGAGAAGGAAGGAGGGCTTGCGTTACGGTGTGCACGCACTTAGGGGAGTTTCTCAAGCATGAGGCTGCCACTGCCAGCGGTTGCTGTTTTCAATGCATCAGCAAAAAAAAAAAAAAAAAAAAAAAACTCTTTCCTTCACTGCATGATGTTTATATCTGTCAACCTGCATTCATGGGGCCCGGTCAACGTCATGTGGAGCTCACCATCATACCACCATTTTTACAGTTGATTTTAATTTCACTTCATACTTTTATTTTATGCATCTGGTTTGATCATCTCATTTTTCTGTGTGTGCGTGTGCGCGTGTGTGTGCGTGCGTGGGTGCATCCATCCATTCATTCATCCGACCATCAGTACGCAGATGGCAGATATTGGGTGTACTCTCCTGTTCTTGGCCGCCGTAAACTCAACTCGAGCTCAAGCTACACTGTAAGTTACCAGCATGGGAGTTGGAGTCGTTTGACATGCTGGACTGATCATGCCAGCACTCTGCTATAGGAAAGAAGCTCTTGGACTTGTGGCTCTTCAGAAGTGCGCCAGTAAAATGTTCAAATATATGTAAAATACCTCCGATTTGAGTGAATGTTGAGAGACAGTCATTCAAAAATATAGCTTAGGCTGCAGCAATTATTTCAATAACTTGAAAAATACAAAATACGTTGAAGCTAAAGCTCATTTCATTTTTAAAGCCGTACACATTCAAAGTCACAGATACCACAGTAGAATTTTTAGGATGGTTCCCCAGGTGGACAAAAATAATATCTGTAGCTCACATTTATGTGTTTAATCTTGACTGATTTATGGAATAATAATCAGTAGCATTTAATAACTGCGACCCTACATACTAATATTATGCTAATTTTAACTTTGTATACAGTAATCTCACACCAATTAAATTTTCACAAAAGTACATGCGCACGATGGAGGATTTTTCAAAATTTAATCATCTGTGAGCCATTTAGTTTTGAAGAAGAAATGCATTCCCCCCACCCCCAAAGTAACATATTTAACTGATCATCTCACAATATACATCAGGCATGGATGCGGTCTCAGCAAAAATTGATTATTATTATGTTTTTTACTGTTATAAACAACGATGAGCATTTACTATCATCCAAATAAATAAATACATTTTGAAAAATTCCACACAAAAAAAGAAAGAAAAGAAAAAGAGTACAAAAGTACCGAAAATTGGTACCGTATTGATTCCCAGGTACTGAGTTATTGGAACAGAACCGGTTCAAATGTGGAAGGTACCCATCCCTAGCGACAGCACACTGGGGCAACCTACACACTCACACCCATCAACGGGAATACCAAATTGAGGGCCACATGGGTGGAAGTGCGAGTATTGGGACAGGGCCATAATAATCTTCAGCAAAAAACTAGGTTAAGTGTAAAATACTTACTGTTTTCACTCTTCTTCTTTCAAATTTATAGTTAAAAACAACTGTGCATTGCCATCTAGTGGCTGACAGTGGAATTACACCCAAAATGAAAAAAAGGCCTAACAAAATAGTTATTAATTGTACAAAAAATGGTGGTGATGTGTTAAACATTTTTATTTCATTTTAAATATTTAGCATTTTAGCTCAGCAAGAGTGTCTCTCAGCATTTACATACACAGTTCTGATTCTGAATGAACTTTAAATTTGTTGAGTATTCCCCAGGCAGCTTCTGAAGGACTGTCATTCGTCTTTTTACAATCTCGCATTATGCAACATTTCAAATGTCCTGCCATGTTTTAGATTGCATTTTAATCGGCTTTGGTGGCTTTTAACACGTCTGAGCTGACAAAACGCAGTAGTGAGATTTGAATCTTGTGCACTAAAATGGACAGTCACGTCATAATTAAAGCTGCACACCTGGAACGTCTCATATCGCATGAAAAGCTGGCTTCATATTATCACACGCATACCTATAATAATTCACAAATCTACTGTAATGAAGATCAATTCTGGAAGAAAAGTAAAAAAGTGTAATATTTACAAAAACAAGTTTGCAGCTATAAATGAAACTGACGAGGAATATCTCTGCTTTTCAAGAGATTTCTTCATCCTCTCATTTCTCGCATCACTCTCTTCCTCCTTTCCCTTATCGCTACCCTCTGCTGGCCAAACTTGGTAACAACAGACTCAGGAGGACCGGAGCTGTGTGCATTCTCCTCACTCCGGCTCAGAGGATGACTCATGAGGAATGTGAGACAGCAAGTGCCTATGCTTTATTTGACTTTATTTCGATGTTATCCAATTGTGTCTCTCATGACTTCCTGATTATTGCCTCCTGTACTGTATTTGTCTTTTCAGTCGCTCAGAGGGGATGGCAGCAAGAAGCAAGAATTGTGCGTAGCGCACAAGCTGTGTGGTTTTATGAAACCTCCTAGGCAAAATGCTGATTTAATGATCCAGCACTCTGCTTTGATGCTGAGAGCTTGGGTTGCAAACTTGCATGTGGACTTGCAAACAGATTGACAGAACAAGCTCACATTAAAAGCATTTAGATAGCCAAACTATACTCATGTAAAAAAATATTTATAAATATATGCAAGTAAGAAAATAAAATGCTCAGAGCTGAGATTTTGGACAGTTCCCATGTACACTGTGAATGGTGTGAATATTTTGAGCATTGATGGCACTTTGCCAACAATGGCTATGCAATATGGACACATTCTGTGTTGATTTTAACAACATGAACATTCAGGATGTATCAGTTATTTTTTTGCACTTTATTAATGCACTTTTGAAAAAAACAAGTATAATTTTTCAATCTAGAGCTATTGTATTTATTGTTGTTTTGTCATAATTGTTATAGACAGATATTGTCACAATGTCTACTGATCCACTGTTCAACATGCCTTATTGACTAACTAAGAGCGGGGGGGGGGGCTTCAAATTTAGATCTACAATACAGTATGTATACATGTTTATTCTAAGATATTTCCAGTTTTGAATAAAAGCATAACAGGAGCCAATGAACATCCTTGTATTCAGGTTTCATTATAAAAAAAAAAAATGTTTTGTTAATTGTACATACAATGTAACACATTTGTGTAAGTCTATGTATGCCTCTACATCTGTAAATAACATGGTGAGACAGTCGAAAATTGTATGTAAATGAAGCACGATACTATAATCACCGAGCCTGTGCAAGGGCAATAACATTCATTATGAAAGCTGAATGTTCTCATGAGTCGTGTATGTGCGGTACTGTGCTTGCTTTTTGTTCCTGCCTGTTCGTCAAAATGTTGGACATATTTATTGGTGTCAGCCACCATATTAGCATGTCGACTATGTGAGAAACTGGATGTATCTAATGTTACAAGAGCAATCATGTAGTGAATAAAGGGCATGTAAATGTACTTTAAAGACTTGATTGTTTTGTAAGACAAAAGCATGAAGAAACACGAGCTACTTAATGAAGGTTACAGTTTGGCAGACCAAAATAAAGCAACAACAATGTTACTGTGTCTGGTTTCAGTTTTAGGAAGAAGAAGCAAGATTGGAACGTGATATTTTAACTATAAAAATCACAACACACCTCCTAGCCTCCATAATGGTTTGTTCCACCGAGCCCTCCCACCTCTCCCCGAGTCCCGCCCGACCGAGCGCCATATTTAAATTGCACAGATACCCTTCCGGTGATGAAAAAGACCGTGCAGTCGTGGTAAGTCGTTTAAACGACGACATAAGGAACTCCTACGACTCAATAACGTCACACTATTATCATACCAGTCCTAATTTTTGCTACATTTGATCGTAACTCACTGTTTATATTATTTAGCTGCTGTTCTTTTTTTCTTTCTTTCTAGCTAGCAAAAGTTTTAGAGCACCACTATGCAAGAAGCTTTCAAGCTCTGTGTTGTGTCTTGTTCGTGTGTTAATATTAAAGCAAATATGCTAATTGAAAATCTAACCAACTGGGTGCCATTAACATTATACAGATAAACATTATATTTACATTAGCAGGAGTAGCAGAGTGAGGAGTTTATATATTAATGTGCAAACTAGTATTCACAGAAGAAATGAGTTAATGTGCTTTGCATGTTGTGCATTGCATCTCATATGAAAGTCCAAAAACTACAGTACTCCAAAATCCATTTTTGGTATTTTAGTACTTAAGGCCTGGTTTAGGTCAGAAAAAAATGTATACTGTACTGTTGTATGTAATGTAGAGGTGTTGATGTATCAAAATAACTTGTCTTTCATTTGAAATTAGTAAAGGCTACAGGACCCTAGACTGAGACACTCACCCTTGATGAACAGTATCAATAATTGAATCGGAAGAGCTAAGTTCTTTTCACTTTTTCTCCCAACCCAAGGAAAAGCGCTATAGAAAATTGATGACCAGCATTTCTACTGTATACATGGTGTGATAAATGGAGTAAACTGTTGAAGGTATGTTTCAGCTTTCTAAGAGGTGATGAAAGTAAAGAACAATTACAGCATGGCGGCTTGTGCACCTGTTTTGGAAACGGGCCGTCACAAAGCTGAGCTTTGATCCGCGGGAACCACAAATAAATGCCTTTGTTCTTTCAAAGGAGCGAGAGGCACGGACACCCCAACACGCACACATTGTGTGCGTGTGTGTGTTTGAGGAGACAAAAGGCGAGAGCAAGCAGGCTCAGATCAAGGGTACGTTTCTAAATGTCTTTTGAGTGGGAGACCAAGGCTCACCTACCCAGAATGCCTTGCCTCACCTCTCACAGCCCACTCAGGTTTTTGGGAGCACCTCTTTGCCTCTTCTTCAGTCATCTCCAGCTATTCTCAGAGAGTCGGAAGATAACTTGGCGTGAACCTGCAGTCGGTGGCTCTCTGATGTGATCTCCCTCTTCTGCACGTTCGCATTTTCTTTGGCAAAGTGTGCACGGATCGTGGTTGCGTGCCACTGCGGAATCAACCCCCCCCCTTCCTCCTGCTGCATCTCACTGGGGGATAAAACGTGTCTCTTAAGTTGCAAACAGATGTGTGTGTCTTACCAACGAGAAAGGTAAGCCACGACCTCTCTCTCACACACATGAATAGTCCTCAAAAGTCTGTCAGTGTCTTACGGCACTGTTTATCTCTGGCAGAATGAAGAAAACAACGCCATCGATTTCTAATCCTAATCCCCCTCTACTGGCTCGCTGCTATTGATCATCTATCCATCCATTAATGAGATGGGGGAAAAGAAAAGTGGAGGGCTGATGAAGGACAAACCCAACATGTCTTTTGTCTCCAGCCGAGCGTCCCCCTGTCACTCCCGCTAGCAGCGTCACGGAAAATGCATGCAGGCGTGCACTTTTGATGAGCTTTCGCAAACACAGCTGAGCCGCTTTGCCTAAATATTGATAGTCCATGATATGGATGAATGCGCTAAACATACAGAGACGCACTTATGTACATAGATCCACAGAGAGAGGATTCGATTTCGGGTCCAAACAACAGTGACGGTATGTTCTGTGATAATGAGCCATTTCCCCCTCAGTGGTGATTTCACACAATCTCAGGATCATTTTCTCAACAACCTGATCCTAAAACAACACCAGTGAAGCTGTGCAGATAGAAGGTAATTGCGAATAATAACGTGTGCTCGCCCTCAGTGGTCTGTGTCTTGCTGTAATTGGTTTAAGTTCACTTTGAGCGCTTCGGGCACAAATTTAAGGATTCAGCGTGGTCAGCACCGAGATGAGGAAAATAACTGCAGTGGTCACCTGGTATCTGCATTAGAGATGGGGACACCTAATGACTGATTAAGTAATTGTTGAGAATTCAGTGTGGAATTATTGTTGTACACTGAACTTGAAGACCGATTCTTCAAAAATCAAGATTCAAGAAGTTTAACGCCACTTCAAGTTGACGTCTACTGTCAAACCAAACAGAAAACAAACACAAAAAAAAACATATAATTGCATGTTATGGATTTCAAACAAACAACCACATACGTTGTCTACGAACATGCAATTAGCTTAATGCTAACAAGCAATGCAAATTACCATAGATATGCTAACAAATAACATTAGTGGGTTCTAACTAGGGGTGTTAAAAAAAATCGATTCGGCGATATATCGCGATACTACATCGCGCGATTCTCGAATCGATTCAATTAAAAAAAAATCTTTTTATTTTTTTATTTAATTTTTTTATTTTTTTTAAGAGCTCAGAATTGTTCATTCGGTAGTCTTACCGATTCAACGTCTTATCATCATTGCCTTTTTTTTTTGTGTGTGTGTGTGTGAATCGATTTTTAAACTTCCATTTTTAATGGAAAAATATTCAACAAAACGTCTGACTTCGGGTTAGGATTCACACCTTAAGCATGGAAGAATGTTATATGAACGGAACATTAAGCCTTAATATTTTATTTTAATGCTGTTCAAACATGAAACAGATTACAACCTCTATAAGACTGAAATTTCAGATAAATAAATAATACATTTTCATATAAATCTTACACTCTACAAGCTTACTGATTAGTATTTTCTAAATTTGAATGAAAAAAAATCGCAACAATCGACTTATAAATTCGTATCGGGATTAATCGGTATCGAATCGAATTGTGACCTATGAATCGTGATACGAATCGAATCGTCAGGTACTAGGCAATTCACACCCCTAGTTCTAACCCTCTAAGGCAGTGATTAGTAGGGCTGGTACCATATCCAAACAACAATATGATAAATATTACAATATGAATCTCACAATACCATAATTATCATGATATTGTGGGGAGTTTGGCGATATAAAAAGCTCACAATACTGTGTAAACGCTCACAATATTGCAAAATAAACTAAAGTTAAAAAAAAAAACTCATATTGGGGAAAAAATGCACAATATTGTGTTTTCTTACATAATAATAGCAGTGACGGATAAAGATTCTAGGCCATGTTATTGTCATGCTCTCCTATTGGCTCAGCAGCGCAAAGTATCATGGTCTATGTAGTACCACTAGCAAAAAGTATGGAATCACCAGTCTTGGAGGAGCACTCACTCAGACGTTTTATTCTGTAGATCAAACTCATATAAAAAGCTTGAAACAGTCGTAAGGTCATTCCAAAGTGCAACATCTTGGCTTTCAGAAACACTAAAAGAAATGAAGAGAAATCATTGTGCTGTTCAGTAAATGTTACTTGTATAGGGCAAGTGCAGGGAAATAAATATGGAATCACTCCATTCTGAGGAAAAAAAATATGGAATCACTCCATTTTGAGAAGAAATAAGGACACACCCAGTCAATTTACTTTCCTTCATTGCTCGTTAAGTCAGCAGTTAAAAACAGTGCAGTTATCACACCTTAGAGGGCTGCTGAACCAAGTGGATGGGCAATAATCATGGCCCCAACAAGGGAGATGTCTCTTGAGACCAAAGGCAGGATTATCAAACTTCTTGAAGAAGGTAACTCTGCACATGGTTGCCAAAGATGTGGGCTGTTCACAGTCAGCTGCATCGAAGATCTGGACCAAGTACAAACAGCATGGGAAGGTTGTTCAAGTCAAGCGTACTGGTAGACCAAGGAAGACATCTAAGCGTCAAGACAAACAACTAAAGGCCATATGTCTTGAAAACAGAAAATGCACAACAAGACAAATGAAGAAGAAATGGGAGGAAGCTGGAGTCATTGTATGTGAGAACTGTGCAAAATCGCTTCAAGGAAATGTCAGGCAAAGGCACTGGGGAGATGGCTGTGGTTAAATCTTCAATAAATGCACAAGTTGACATTGACATTTTGGACAGCTTTCTTATCCCTTCAATTGAAAACATGTTTGGGGATGATGAAATCATTTTCCAAGATGACAATGCATCATGCCACAGAGCAAAAACTGTGAAAGCATTCCTTGGAGAAAGACGTATCCAGTCAATGTCATGGCCTGCAAATAGCCCAGACCTCAACCCAATTGAAAACCTGTGGTGGAAATGGAAAAAAATGGTCGACAGCAAGGTTCCGACCTGCAAAGATGATCTGGCAACTGCAATCAAAGAGTATTGGCACCTGATTGATAAAGAATACTGTTTGTCACTCATCAAGTCCATGTCTCAGAGACTGCAAGCTGTCATAAAAGCCAGAGGTGGTGCAACTAAATACTAGTAATGTGTTTTGGTTGTTTTTTTCTTTGGCTGTTTTTCATGATTCCATGTTATTGTCCTCAGAATGGAGTGATTCCATATTTATTTCCCTGCACTTGCTCTATAAAAGTAACATTTACACAACACCACACTGTTTTTTCTTCATTTCTTTTAGTGTTTCTGAAAGCCAAGATGTTGCACTTTGGAATGACCTTACGACTGTTTCATGTTTTTTTATCTTGAGTTTGACCAGGACAATTACAGTTAAATTTGAAAAGTACAAAGATAAAATAAAAATTCTACAAAAAACAAAACATCTTAAGGGCACAAACATATACATAAATGAGGATTTTACTGATATTGTTCGAAAAAAACGGAAAGAACTTATACCAGAAATGAAAGCAGCACGGGAAAGAGGAGATATTGCCTACCTAAAATACGACAAGCTTATAATTCATCCCCGTACAAGCACACCCAGACACTTGCACCAACACAACTCATCAATAAAATGAAGGAAGACACAGTACACTTGATGACGAAAAGTTGACAAATACTAGAATGGAAAATCTATACCCAAACACAAAAAAATTACAAATATTTGATTATACGGAACATAAGACATCTGATCCAGAAAATGGCATTGATCCAGATAAATTTTTATGTAGTAACAACTATGACCTTGCCTGCGAGTACCACACTGATGAGCAATTCAATGTAAATGTAAGTAAGGATTTTCGTGCATTCTCAATCATACATTTTAATAGTAGAAGTCTATATAAAAACTTTACAGAAATTAAAAAATGCTTGAGTAAAATAAATAAATTCCAAATTATAGCCATATCAGAGACATGGCTTGATAATGAGAAAATAAGCGATATAGAAATGGAAGGATATGAATTGTTTACAATGAATAGGGAAAACAGAAGGGGAGGAGGAGTTGCAATATATGTTGATAAGGTTTTCAAATGTAGTAAAATTGAACATCTAACTACTACTGTGGATAATGTAATGGAATGTGTAACTATTGAAGTTCACATAAAAAATATATCAAACGTAATTATAAGTTGTATATATAGGACACCAGGATCATGTCTTGATACATTTAACGATAAGTTAACAGATATCCTTAGTTATACAAATGATAAAAAATTGCGAATATTGTGTGGTGATTTTAACATTGATTTATTAAATCCTAATGGACATCAGAAGACAACTGATTTTATAAATATGATGTATAGTAATAGTTTATTTCCTGTTATTATAAAACCTAGTAGAATAACAATCGATACAGCTACACTAATTGATAATATATTCACAAATAAAATTGACCTTAAAATAGAAAGTGGACTCCTTATTAACGATATAAGTGATCACCTCCCGATCTTTGCAATTTTTTATGATTATTTTGATAAAAAAATGAAGCCGACTACTTACACATTTGAAACTAGAGTAAGAACAACACACTCCATGGCTGCCTTTAAGTTGGATTTAGAGAAACACAACTGGTCTGAGGTTTATTCAAATAACGATCCTGATATTGCATATAGTGAATTTCAGTCAATCATTATTTCTTTATATAATAAACATTGTCCATCAATTAAAATTACAAGAAAGTATAAAGGTCCAAATAAGACATGGATGACGAAGGGAATACAGAATGCATGCAAAAAGAAAAATAATTTAGATAAAAGATTTATTAAATTGAGAACTGTGGAAGCTGAAACAAAGTACAAGATCTATAAAAATAAATTAGCAAATATTATTCGAATAAGAAAGAAAGATTATTACCATGAATTATTAGAACAGAATAAAAGCAATACACAAGAAATATGGAAAACACTAAATCATGTAATTAAAAAAAGTTCTAAAAAAACAAATTTTCCACAATATTTTATAAAAGATAACGATATGGTAATTGATGAAATTTCTGACATAGCTAATAATTTTAATGAATATCTAGTTAACGTGGGCAGTAACCTGGCAAACAAAATCCCAGAGCCAAGAAACAAACGTGAAATAGATAAGAACATTGTAAATAATTCATCCACAATGTTTCTTAATGATGTTAATGATATAGAAGTATTAAATGTTGTGAAAACATTAAAAAATAAAAAGTCTACTGACTGTCTTAACATTGATATGACATTAGTTAAAAGTATTATGAAATATATTGTACAACCTTTTACATATATTTGTAATTTATCATTTAAAACTGGTATATTTCCATCAAAAATGAAGATAGCCAAAGTCATTCCTGTTCATAAAAGTGGAGAAAGACACACGTTTAATAACTACAGACCAATATCATTGTTGCCACAGTTCTCAAAAATTCTAGAAAAATTATTTTCATATAGATTGGATAATTTTATTGAGAAACATAAGCTCTTAAGTGAAACCCAATATGGGTTTAGAGAAAAACGGACCACCTCAATGGCAGTCATGGAGCTTGTAGAAGCAATATCTACCGAAATAGATAATAAAAAATTTACTGTTGGGATTTTTATGGATTTAAAAAAAGCTTTTGATACTATAGATCATTCTATATTAATGAATAAATTGAATAAATATGGAATAAGAGGTTTAGCTTATATGTGGATGAAAAGTTATTTGGAAAATAGATATCAGTATGTGCAGTTTAATAATGTACAATCAGAACACATGAAGATCACTCATGGAGTTCCCCAAGGGTCTGTGCTTGGCCCTAAATTATTTATACTGTACATAAATGATATTTGCTATGTCTCAAAAATATTGAAAAGTGTCTTATTTGCTGATGATACAACTTTCTATTGTTCAGGAGAAAACCTGAAGCAGCTTCTGACTACTGTGGAGTATGAATTGAATATAATAAAAAAATGGTTTGATGTAAATAAATTATCATTGAATTTAAATAAAACCAAGTTCATAGTTTTTGGCACTAGACAAATCACTCATCAAGTTAAAATTATGGTGAATTCAATTGAAATAGAAAGGGTGAATGAAAATAAATTCCTTGGAGTTATTATCGATGATAAATTATGTTGGAAGCCACACATAGAAACTGTTAAAAGGAAAATGTCAAAAATTATAGGGATACTCTATAAAGTAAGGATGTTTTAAACATGAAATCATTATATATATTATATAGTTCATTATTATTACCATATTTGACCTATTGTGTAGAATTATGGGGAATGGCATATAAAACAAATACTAACACCGTTTTCAAATTGCAAAAGAAAGCTATAAGAATTATTAATGGATCAAAATATACAGAACCAACACATCCACTATTTATTAAATTAAATGCAATGAAATTTTATGACTTGGTGGATTTTAAAATAGCACAAATAATGTATAAAGTTTATAACAATTTACTCTGCCACAGTACTCAGAAGTTATTTGAAATTAGACACAGTCCTTATGATATAAGGGGTACAAGTGTGTACAAAAAACCCAAAATAAGAACAAATATTAAGCAAAGGTGTGTATCTGTAAAAGGTGTTGATCTGTGGAATCATCTGGAAATTGCTCTGAAAAATTGTGACTCAATGCTGGAGTTTAAAAAAATGTTTAAAAGTAAAGTTCAAAAAAATTATCTATGTCAGACCAGAATATGAAAAATGTACATGTATGTGTAAATGATCTAGATAGGTATTATGGTATATGTTTAGTAAATTTATGTATATATGTTTTTGGTAAATGTGAATATGTTAAGTGCACTTGTGTATATGTATGTATGTATATGTGTATATGTATATATATATATATAACTTGGATTATATATATCATTTATTATTATTATTATTTTTTTATTTTTTATTTTTTTAATAATTAGTCAATTAAAATTGTATTAATAATGAAATAAGTTTAAATATATTGAGTAAAAGGGGTAGGACTAGATAAGTTTTTAACTTCTTCCTACTCCCTTTTGAACATGTAAGTTATGATTGATTGAATGATTATTTTATTGGGATTTTCTTCTCTTTTGATTGTTGTTGTTTTCTGTTTTATTTCTGCTGTTCATCTGTTTATATGTTCAAATAAATGTACAAAATTTCAAAAAAAATTTCAAATCTAGAGAATAAAACATTGAGTGAATGGTCGTCCAAGACTGCTGATTCCATACTTTTGGCTAGGGGTTGTAGTTCACAATGTTGTGTTCGGTTGAAGTGGACCAAAAGTAATGTTTTGACTGAGATATTGTAAAATATTTGCTGGAATGACTGATTTATAGGAGTGATAACCACCATAGTGGCCAAAAACATTCCTAATTAAAATTATACTGTACTAATAAACTAACCACCAGGGGGTGCTAGAACTGCACAAATGAAATACAAGTTAGCTCACCTTTTTAACAGATGTGCTGCTTTTATTATCATGACATGATGATGATGAAATTGTGGTATATTAATATCGCGATACCGCGATATTGCTGGCTAGGTTTATATGCAGTCTGTAACCCTTTCAGAACCCGAAAATTGGCAATACTTGGGTTTTGAAAGGCCATGTAAACACACACAAAACTCCAAATATGCTCATATTTTGAATACAAACCCTTGGTTACCCCCTTTTCTAAACTGAATATTTGACCATATAAACACGATCAGGGTACCTCCATTGAACCGAACATTCATCAGAGGTGAACAAATGACAGCCTGTCGGACAGGTGCATTCTCTATGACTAATTTTACTGCATCTTACTGATCTTATTTGTCCATCTCCATATCTATGGACATATCTGTATGTCTCTAGCATGTCATATGTAAGCGGTAACCTGCCTGGCCCAGCAACATTTCGCATCCCCACAGTAGGTATTTTGGGTGAACTATGTAAATGACAAAAACAAAAAAAATCTCCTGTTCAAACTTTACAATCACCACAATATTGCAATTGTTACCTTCAAGTAAAGTTATTAACTTATTGTTTTAAGTCCCAGATTGCATTCTACCAGCCGCCATTGGCCACTAGCCGTGGGGAGCGACACCAAAATTGAGATCATTGATTTCCTCCAAGGGGGTGTCTGATCCCTCTCGGTGCTAAACTTTGGAAGCCTGCAGGGCATCAGCCATCATCTCGTTTTTCACAGCCACCACCTCCCACTGAAAACCTCCCCGCTTCCTTGACCTGTCACCTCACGAGGAACAAAAGCATTATTTGCATAGCGGACAATGTGCTCACTAGCTTGCGTGAACATTTTGCAATTGAACCATCATCTTTCATTGACAATTTTTACTGGACTGTGAAGAATTTTGTCTTTCAGATTATAGCTTTTTTTTTTTTTTTTTTTAATTATTCATCAGCACATTTTACTGCCCCTGTTTTTCTGTGATAAAACCTCCGTCGCCAAAGTTGGCAGGCAAAGCGCTGCATTAATGCAGGTAGAAGTTGTTGGAGGTCGAAATAGAGGTGGAATGAGAGTAAATATTGGATTTTGCGTGGCCGGGAACATGACTCCAAATTAATGCTAATGTTGCTACTCTCCTACGGATGTGTAAACAGGCCAGATGCTTTGTTCACAACTGACAAGCACATGAGGTGATAATGTGTCAATGTTGTGTTTGCACATTTTTTTTTTTCATAGCAAGCTGTAAGAGCGCATTACTTTGGATGAATGTTGTTGTGATTCAATGAATTCTACATGCATTTATGACGGTGGTATTTCCTAAAAATTTTACATTTGTGTCCTTTTAGGAATTGGAGTATTTGGCTTCAGGTGGGAAATTGACAACACACTGGTTACATGTTTTATCAGGTATTTATTTATTTATTTTTTTGCATTTGAGTTGTAGTCATTCTAACGTCAAATAGACCGATTGACTCGACTTTAATCTTGTTATAGTCAACTTCAGGAAACTGTTCAGTTGTTCAACCCTTAGTGCTCACAGATTTATTCCCCCTGCCATAAACTCCTGTCCAAACAAGATCCACAGCATCATTTAAAATCTAGGGTGTAAAACAGTCTTTGGTCCCAAGATGTATTATAACCATTAGTCTGTATACACACAGTGTCAGTGCTAAAAGAGCTTGTGAGGGAACACCTGCTGTCGATGTTGGAGATCCCAAGCTGCCGTCTGCTCTGTTTGCCCACGGACTTGTAGGATTAATGTTAATCGCAGCGGTATTCCTTTCGCGATCCGTGAGCAAACAATCCATGCGATGTTGGAGGCCCGGTGTTCGCAACCCACATTGTTTAAAGATGTCCTCACTGACATGCATATTGTAAAATTTTAGGATGATTCTTGTGAGGCTGAAAAAAAAAAAAACTAGAATAAACCAACCTTTGCTTTTCACATTTATATTTCATTATGCGCAAGTTTCAATGTGTAATAGAATGACTATGCGTATTTGGTGTTATAAAGTAATTCACTTTGCACTAATTATACAAATATTACAAATTATACACTGTACAAATATTATGGGAACATGATTAGACTATTTTGTACTTACAGCAGTGGCGCCCAAGTCCGGTCCTCGAGAGTCCCTATCCAGCCTGATTTCCACGTCTTCCTCCTTCAACACAGCTGAATCTAATGATCAGCTCATCAGCAAGCTTTGCAGAAGCCTGATAACGATCCTGATTATGAACCAGGTGTGTTGGTGGAGACTAACATGGAAAACAATTTTCTGTCCGATCACTGAACTCTGTCCTGCCGATCTCGTTTTGCAGATCGCGATTTCTTTCATAACCAACAGTAGACACTTTCAATATTCCAATCTTGTTTCATTGTAACATTGAACAATACCTGTGAAACAAATCCCACTGAGCAAGCAGACGTATAAACGACGTCGTTTCTACATAATAGGCATGCGTAGAAAAGACGTTACATTTGGGTGCAGATTGTGATGTCAGATTACGTAATTTCATCAACGTCATTTCAACGTAGATTCGTGACATAAAACGTCTATTCAAAGTTGAAATCTGGTTCAAAAAAGGTCTTGTGGACGTCCTTTTGGCACTTTATACAGACCAAAATTAAATTTGGCCTATGTTCATCATTTAAAATTACTAAGATAATGGTGTGAAATCATGCATGAAATGCTCAATGTTAAATAAAAAGGCAGCGTACTAATCCAGTTTGTTAAAATAGGTTTATTGTTTTAAAGTCACATGTGTGCTTTGCTACGTGGCCGTCAGATGGTTCGGTCCAGATGAATGCCCTCCACTTCTTTGCCCTCCGCCTCCCACACTGCTTTAGCGTCGATGTGAAAAGGAGAACATAAAAAAAGGTACTTTACCAAAGTATCTAGAAATATGTAAACAGTGGCAACGAACACCGGCAGTGGCGTCGGTGCGTGGCTAGCTCTAGCTCCTAGCACCTAGCGTAACACCCAGCCGAAACATATCGGCCTACCATTTTTCAGCTACATGGCTAAAAAAAACGGAGCTCAGCAGGCCCTCCTGCCATTGCTAGTGTAGTGACAGACCACATCACAAAACAGCATTAAAACGAAAAGTATAAATGTGGCTATAAGAAAATAAAAGGGGTAGCTGAAAGAAAAGAAAAAAAAACACCAATAAAATATAAATTCGTATATATATTTTTTATTAACTAAAAAAATATATAATAAAACAAATAATGCAGCATATATAATACTTTTTTGTGCTCATGTACAAAGTACAAACATGGTGAGTATGGGATGTCATATCAACATCCATATAAAAAGCCATGGTTAGACGTCAAAAGTCAACTTATTTTGGCGGTCGTATGGACGTAGAAATACGGTCCACGACACGACATGATCTGGAGGTCCGTTGGACGTCGGACGTTTAGTCGTGTTTTAACTGCATGAAGCAGTTCTCGTAAATAAAAAATAAAAAGCCTATTAGTCACAACAGAAGAAAACAGTGGCTAACCTTTTTAAGAACTCTGAGGAGGGAGACAAGATTGGTGGCCAAGTTTTTTTTTTCTTCTTTTTTTAGGGATTGATCACGACCCCCCAAAATGAAGGAAATCGGGACCAATGCGGATCCCGGCCGATGTCTGTTTATAATTACGTAGCTAGCTAGCTAGCTAGCTTTTTAGGCTTTCCTTGTCAAAAAATGACAGCAATATCAGCATTATTTTACCCCTGTCATCTATCTATCTATCTATCTATCTATCTATCTATCTATCTATCTATCTATCTATCTATCTATCTATCTATCTATCTATCTATCTATCTATCTATCTATCTATCTATCTATCTATCTATCTATCTATTTAATTCTTTCCTGGCAAAAATGACAGCAACACCAGCTTTAAAATGCATGCCAAAGCACAAAAAAAAAAAAAAAAAAAAAAAAAAAAAAGACAAAAAGAGAAACGGCACCCCGGGGTTGTTTTTCTCCAAGTGGGTAATAATGACTGCAGCAGAAGAAGTCATTATGAGCAGGCTAATGCGTGTCAGATGCTACCTGTCCGAAGCAGCAGCAGCAGGGGAGAGCGAGCCAAGACTTGTGTGCCTGGCCAGCATAATGAGAGAGACGTGGCCTGTCATCATGACAGCTGTGTGCGCGCATCCTCATGTGCCAGTGCGGCATACTCTCCTTGCCCGGCAAAGTGTTTCTTGGCGGTACTTTTGGAGAAATACACACACACAGCCTTGTCAGGGTTGCCGTGGGAATGCCTGCGGCATTGTGTCCGTCTTTGAGGGCGATGCCTTTAATCCTGAAACAAATCTCGACTTTGTGCTGTGTGTCTGCGGCTGTGTGCGAGCGAGCGTGCCCGTGTGCAAAAACTCAATCTCACAGCCATTAAGTTACGGCTGGCTGTGCAGCAAAGACGCCCCGCTGCCACTCCCACATGGAAGAGCAGGCAGGATTAGCCGGATCCATACCAGCCCTAATCTGGGGACAAAAACCCACAATGGCCTCCCACTGTGACATGGAGACAGAAAGATTCAATTTGATCTGCCCTCCTCCATACATCAAGAGTGTCTTTTGGGGTGAACATTACTACGGCTCGCTCGACCGTCGGTCAATGAGGATTTAGGGTCGCGTTGTTATCCAATTGATCGATTCCTTTTAGCACAATTTGGAACACATGCGGGCCTGATTTGTCACAGTCATTGCAAATGAAAACGATCTAACTTCAAATTAAGGCAGGGTTTAAAAAAAAAAAAAAAAACAAAGTCGTCAGGCCTTGAAAGAGTTGAGATGAGAAAGCATGATCGCACTGTTTGTGTGCTTCTCTTTGGGTTGGCAAGAGTTTTATTGACTGTGTGTGAACAAACCCTGACCCTATGAACTGAGGTAAAATAGAGTTACAGGGACGCAATCTACGTCGTTTCGACTTTACGACACCCGTGCCTCGTCCGTAGCATCTTCTTTTTTTCTTAATTTCCCACAGTAATCACGCTATTTTAAAGTTATTTAAAGTTGTGGTGTTGTTTACCTCCAGCAACGGGCGTCCACGAGCAGGTCGGCTCGCCATCAGGTGCGTCACATTTCCGTGCTTAAAGGGATTACAGGACAGTATTTTAAGCCCTTCCACAGTTCACGATAGGTATAGAATGATTACATCTTACCTTTGACACCATGGCGATGTAATTTTTTTAAATGAAATATTAGGTGTTTTGCTGGTTAGTTTTCTAACGCGGAAGTAAAACGCCAGGTTCAGTAAAACCCCGCCTCTGTCCTCGGCGAGCCGACTGCGGTCTGCTGTTGGAGATCTACGTTTGAGCACTCCTCTGAACGCAAGCCACCAATTATTGAATAAACATTTGAAACAAAACGACCCCTTGCCACAAGAAATTGTGGAGGAGGAGGGGAGGAGAGGGAAAATGAGAGAGGAAAGAAGGAGGGGAAAAAATAAACCTGGGTTGGTTTTGAACCAGGGACTTGCTGCTTACAGAGAAGCACACTAACCACAATTTTATTCGTTCAGTTAGGTTCAACAGTGCAAATGTTTTAATTGTAATTTACACAAGTGTCAGCCAAAATGATTTTAAGACATCCAATTGTCATTGCAGTTTGGCATTGCAAATGTGAGTGATAATTGATTACTTTGAATCCATTTCAACAGAATGTTTACTGATAAAGGCTACTTTTGTCACTAACCTATGGAGGTCTCAAAGAAAGTGCAGGGATGTGCGTTTAGTCCGCCAATTCGGTGTGGGGGTGTGTCCGCACCTTATAACGTCAAAGAGTGCAAACAACTCGTTTTCTCAGGTTGGGAGCTTGGGGAGCAGAATGACTTTGAATTTCTCAGAGAGGGGCGAATGCGGGACAACACTTCGGTCATGTGTTTGGTGACATGGCAAAAAGCTCCAAAAAGTTGATTTTTCATGTTGCTGTCTCTTTAAGTTTCCATTTGCTCTGCTTTTCCATCCGTCAGCAATGAATGTCCGTGCGGAAACATGAAATATTAGTCCGGCTTCTTCCGAATGGCCCAAATATGTTTTTTTAAATTATTGTACAATGTATTTTGCCTGATACATGGCCTATCAATCATCCACCATTTTGTAGCTATTTTACGATCAGGACAAATTAGAAAAATAGAAAATTGCCCTCAATTTCATGTAGTTTTAAGGAAAACTGTTTTTTTGGGGGGGATTTATAGGACTGTCTGTTTATCATTTACATCAAAATCGTCAGGATCCGGTCCTCGAGGGCCTGAGTCCTGCATGTTTTTGAGGTTTCTCTACTCCAACACACCTAATTCAATGATCAGGATCATTATCAGGCTCCTGCAGAGCTTGCTTATGTGCTTAAATATGAATCAGCTGTATTGAATGTGGGGAAACCTCTAAAAACATGCAGGACTCAGGCCCTTGAGGACCGGACTTTGACACCACTGCTTTACATAATGACACAAAATTGTGGACAAAGTCCTTACTTTCTGACGCAGATGTAGGTTTTTTTTGTGTTTTTTTTTGTTTTTTGTTTTGTTTTTTTTGGGGGGGGGGGGGGGGGGGGTCCCCCTTTAGTATTGGTGTGGCTGGTTGTCAGCAGCCTCCATGAGTGGTTCTTCAAGTCACATATCTATTACCTTTTTGAAGCACAGAGTGTGAGTACTTTTGTCTCCCTAACAGTTGAATTCCCAATGTGATGCACCGCCACGAAAGGTGGACTGGTCATGTGACCTCACTTGCTCATTATGGTTAAGGAGCAGCAAGTTTCAGTGCCCGCAGCCAAACGCGGACCACTCTTCTCTCTCTCTTCCTGTCTGTCTGTCTGTCTGTCTGCTCTCTCTCTCTCTCTCTCTCTTTCTGTCTCTTACTTAGCGGCATCTGCCTCATTAACCACCATCAGCATTTCATTTGGGGAGTCATTGAGAGTGAGTCATAGGAGGGAGGCTTGTGTTTGTGTGTGTGTGCGTGCGCATTTGCATGCGTGTGTATGCAGCCAACTCTCATTAGGCTGGAAAAACATTGGCATATTTGCCAGAATCCAGATTGTATCGTCCCTTCCTTTATGTATCAAAAGCATCCTCCAATCAGCTCCCGAGTGTGTGTGTGCGTGCGTGCGCGCGCATGGCGTGGTATTAGAGGACAGATGTGTGCTGATTGGACAAGTTTGCACAGTGAACTCAGCCCAATTTGTCCCCGGCAAAAGACCGCGGCAAGACAGCCCACAGCTTTTTCTCCCCCTTTTGATTGCGAGATCTCGTCTTTCTTTCCGCCTGTCCTCTCGTTCACACACAACCGTGAGCGAGCGTGATTCCACTCGCAGCTTCCACCACGGCTTTCTTCTGGGGTTTGTTTTTCTCGTTACTGGCACAGAAGCTCCACGTTCAGTGGGAATGCATTCTTCAGTCAAATGAGACAAACAAATAAACAGTTTTAATATTTTGCCCCTTTTCTAAAATAAGATGACTGTCTGTTGGAAACACAACTCACTGAGAAACACTGTAAAATGGAAACTTCTGTCAGTGTCAGTCATAACTAACTGGTGCTATTTTCATTATGTAGCATTCATTCGCATCATTATTATTAAGATAAGTGCTGTTGTTTGCAACCCTTACGCTTGGTTGGTTTATTTGTTCATTAGCAATATGATTGGCTTGTTTGTTCTTAATAGAACCAACCTCTGCTTCATGTTCATTTGCTGCTGTTTTGTGTCTTCTATAGTGATAAACACATACAGCGTTGCCTTGTGATATGAGTGACTCGACTTAGTGTTTTTTTGCGGTACGAGCCATCGTTTGACCAGTTTTTTTGCTTTGACTTGCAAGCACAGAGTTGAGATACGAGCGCTGTATTGTGGCAGTGAACTTGACTCAACAACAACCTTTACATTGAACCGCAGTTTGTTCGAGATAAAACAAATAGTTAAAAAAAAAAAAAAAGAGGCTTCATGCTGGTTCATGCCAAACCCATTTGAAGTTTACTGTCAAACAAAATATAAAACAAACACAATTACATGTTATGTATTTAAAACAACAACATAACTACTTTGCCTTAAAGCTGCTAGCTTAATGCTAACACATGGTAAATGTGACAGACAGGTTAAATAGGGTCTTATTTTTGTGGATATTACACCTTTTAATCTTCGTTTTTTGTTCCAGGGCAAGTCTAGTTTAGAGTATTTATGAATTTGTTAGACTAGACACTAAATGGCTCGTGTACGCCTGTGAGCCAATGAGAAGTAATGTACGTCATCACAGGGAAACATTGCAGTCAATGGAACACGGACTTTGATATAGCTGTAGATTGCTCAATTCTCCCAAATTCTCAAACAATTTTCATTTTTGTTGTTGGATATGACATGGGGTGACACAAACAACAATGCCATGTTCTTTCATCAGAGCAGTCCCCGTTCCTAAGATGGCCGACCATTGACGACACTTCACCTTGAGCCATTAGTATTCTTATATCTATGAACGTGATTTTGGTGGATTTGATCAGGGCGCAGACTGACAGATTCGGCGATCCGTGTATGTGTGCGGTGGACATCATCGTGTTTCATTCATGATTATGACAACTGCGTGGGACAGTTTGAATCATTGTAGAAAGCAATTTGCAATGATGCGAATGATATCTAATAATTTTCTATTAATTTTAATGGGGAAATATGATTTGAGACATGACCGTTTTGAGTTACAAGATGGCCACAGAGCAAACTCCTATTGTAAGGCACCACTGTATGTTATGTGGAGACAGTATTGTGTAAAGTTTGAGAAAACTTGTTTTGGCCTTGTGGCCGATGAGTGAATATGAAATCACAGAGGAAAAAAACCAAAACAACTTATATGCAGTATTGCAGTCATTATTGTACAATAATGTCCACTGATGGAATTTGGCATTTATTGTAATGCAATATGGCAATCATTTCAGTTTTTCCTCAGAGGCTTCTAATTTACAATATACAGTGAAACTACATAAAAAAAAAAGACCATAAATAAAATATTTCATGTCGCTAATGATGAGAGACAGTCAAGACTGACGTGACATTCTAATGTAAATGTCTAATTAATATGGTTCAACCAAGCGAACTATAAAAACAAAAGTAAAACATTCGGTCCATTAGTTAGTAACAAGTGATGACATTTGTCCTGACGCCTCCCAATTTCCCCTTGCATATCAAGAATGCTCAAAGACGTGCGACACTTGGACACGGGAGAGTCAACACTATTTGTGAATTTACACTGTACACACACACAACACGCGCGCACACACACAGTTTTCTTCAAGTCAAGCCCAAAGCAGCGAAAAAAAAAGTCCCAAATAAAACTGGAAGCCATTCTGCTTTCATGTCAGCTTTCACAAAACCCAATAATAAAATAATGCAAAATAGAAGTGAGGAAGAGGATGGGGCTTCAGTCTCAGTAGCAATGTGTGGCCACGTCCATATTGTGTTTTTCGAAAACTCCACAGGATGGAGATTGGCAAAAAGTGCTGCTTTCTCACTTCTCACATATACTGTACTTTCATTCCACTCCTTGTTCTGCTCCACTGGTGAAAAGTCCCCCTAAAGTGCATGGATGAGGTAAATGGAATTCAGGCATCCGTCCTGCGACTCAGACGGGAACCATTGTATGTTGCATGTGCTGCATTTGAGACAAGATTTCTTGCTGTACACTGGCAACTAGTATGTCCTGGTGCGATGGTGTGAGGATTCCCAATCTGTCCATCTCCCTGGGGACACAGAGGGGACAAGACACAAGCTATGAGAAAAAAAAGAGGGGCACTGAGAGGGCAGCAGTGTTAGTATGGTTTTGGAATTTTCATTTTAGTTTGTTTTTAATTCATTTTGAGTTTTGTTGTTTAAATTTAGCTAGTTTTAATTCGTTTACAGCTTGGTTCTGTTAGATTTTTCTTATTTAAAAAAATGCTTAGTTTTAGTTCGTTTCAGTGTTAGTATTAGTATCGGTGTTTTTTTATTTTAAATGCGTATTACTTGTGTGCAATATTTAATACACACTATGGTAAAATACAAAAATGACCTCATGTCTTATCTAGCGTTACATTTCGGTTGAGTTAAATGAAAAAGCAGGCGAGCAGAGCATTGGAGCCAAAAGTCAAGCAGGCAAAATTGATTTTTTTTATTGGCTGCTGTTAGATTACATCACTTCTGTGTGAAGCACTTTCAAACATCCTTGTTTTGGTTAATATTGAAATAAATATACTTAAAATCACATTTAAAATCATCCCCAAAGGCTCAGGCATTAAATTAAATACCAAAGACTAAAACAAAGACTAAATACTAGACTAAAATACTTGTAGTTAATTTTAGTTAGTTTTGTAAATATAAAAATGTAGTTTCAGTTAGTTTTTGTTTTTAAAAAAGCATTTTTGTTTTTATTTTGTGAACAAAATTATTTTTTAAATTTAAGTTTTAGTTTTTTTCCATTAGTTTTCGTGAACTAAAATAACCTTAGAAGGCAGTGATCAATTAGAAAGTCTACATACCAAAAAAAAAAAGTATATTATTTATTAATACTCTTTAATGTGCCCTAAGATTGTGAAAAGTCTGAATGACTGTTTCACTAAAGATAATATGTCACATTCATCACGTCTGCCTGGAATTTACAATCAGAGGTTAATGTTTTGACTCGCTGTACATGAAAAAGAGAAAAAAAACCAACTACCTGATATAAAATGATTTGAGCATATCCTCGTACTTTTTGTGGGTGCAAAGCAGTTGCGTGGCGGTTTCGCACTAGCCACCCTGCTTGTCTTTCACTCCTGACTGTCATCCGCCTGGTTTAGAATCACTGCCGGCAGCCGAATGAATGATTTCATCTCTCTTTGAGCGATAAGAGCATCCGTAGTCCGCGCACAAAATCACCATAGCATTGGTCTGTGATTTATCAACTGTTTGACCCATTTTCTAGCTCACACTGATTGTTTTCTAATTCACTCGCGTTGTCCTCCAGCAAGGGGCGGCACCCAAACGTGATGTCACACTAGAAGGGTCTATAAGAAAGCTCGATTACTATTTTTTTTTCAAGCAAAATCTTCTCAAATTGATTGCTTGTGCCCTTTAACTCATTGACTGCCATTGACGGAAAAAGACGTCAAATAATGCATTTTTGCTGGGCTGGCAGTGAATGTTTTAAACACAATGTGCCAATATATTTTGTGATTATATCGCAGCATCCTTTTTTCCCTTTTTCTTTTTTTAAGGCAAATTTTGCTTAAAAATCCGTCAATTTTGGTTACATCTCATCTTAACTCATTGACTGCCATTGACGGAAAAAGACGTCAAATAATGCATTTTTGCTGGGCTGGCAGTGAATGTGTAAAAAAAAAAAAAAAAAAAAAAAGACTCATTTTGGCACTCCTCTGGGGAAAAAAAGGTGTTGCTACTAGGCAGCTTTAATGACCTTTCCTGTAACTTACCACTACACTACAAAACCTGTTGAGTGTTGTGACGCCATAATGAAATCAACACAAAAGGTGCACTCACTGGTGTGTGAGTGCCAGTAGGTTGTCCAGGCTGGAATATCCTCCCGCCACCAGTGTCTCTGTGTACCTCTCCAAGCCAATCGACTGCAGCCACTCACACAGCGACCACTTGGACACACACACTTCTGGTAGGACCGACACACACACCTCCGGACACGCTCCTGACTCCAGCACTGCGGGCCTGTGAGCACACAGGGAACACGCCGAAATGGTGTACTGTAGAAAAAGATTACAAATCAATAAATAAACGCAGACGATTATTGTCTCTACTGCACCTTTCCCCTCCTGTTCTGCGCAGAGTCCCGGGGTTCCGAATAAGTTTGTCCAGCATGTTGAGGATCTGGCTAAAAGTGGGTCTCTCGGCTCGGTCTCGTTCCCAGCAGTCCAACATGAGCTGGTGCAGGACCAGCGGGCAGTCCATGGGAGCGGGAAGGCGGTAGCCCTCCTCGATTGCTTTTATCACCTACAGGAAGGACGTAGGTGGAGGTGAATAATTTTGATTGGCTAGAATAGCTTCGCAATGCTAAACCGTGACAAGCAAAATCACTGGAAGATGTATAAGAAACAACAAAGCAGTTTTCGAGATTTGGTAATAATTTTTGTACGTTTGTTTTTCATGCGTGTTGTGCAAAATGACCCCTTTCAAACTTGTAATTGATCAAAGTATGTTTACATTGATTTATGCTTGTGCTCCTGTAAGCTGTCAAGCTTCATTGGCCTCCCTCGCTTGAAAGCAAAAGCAAGAAAATGTCTGCGAGGGTGCAAAGGTTAAACGCACACTCTCGGCTTTGTTTGCCTTCAGAAGTCCTCTCCCCAAATATCAGACGTGCAGCCTGTTTCATGTATTCTTCTACATCAAGGGGCCTCGTTGAAGTTGGCATAATTGCTCTCCACAGGAATAAACGTTTGAACAGAAACCAGTTGCGCACAAATCGGGGTTTGCCAGAGTAATGTTCGAGTGAGAGCTATTGGGAACGTCTGTATGTGGCCTCGGCTACCTCATTTTGCCTTCGTGATGAAGTGTCGCCTCCATGAGTGAAATTACAATTGATTGGAATTGGGGCTATTTAGAAAACGTGGGTTTGAACAAAAGAAGTTTTCACTCATTGCTTCTGTGTGGTAAGACTTTCAAAATTTGAATTAAAATACAGAAATGGTTAACCATTGTGACTCATTTCTTTGTGTGTGTGACACAAACAAAGAGGATTCTCACAAGTAGTATAAGGACGTCAGTAAATTGCGGTAATATTTTTTTTCAGATTTTTCACAGACGATGATGAATGTACATCTTTAAGTATATTAGCTTGTCCCGTTTTGGCAAAACTTTGGAATTCGTATTGAGATCATTTGTCATTTTTATTGATAAAAATAAATAAATAAATTTTCTGAATTTTCACACCATTTTTGACCGTGTGCCGCCATTTAGAAATGTTTTGAAAATAGTTCAATTTCACCAAAATGTGTATACTGCTACTATTTGCACATTTGTTGTTTCTGGGTATTCCAAAGGGACCTTTATGGACTTTTATTTACATTCTAAATGGTCATTCACATTTTGCCTCCAATTTTGACTGTGTGCCGTTTTGAATTTCTTGAAAATTGCAACATTTCGATGTATGCTCCGTCCACATAATAAGATATTTGTTGCCGTTTTCCAACACTAATGAAGCCTAGTTTGTATTTCTCTTTCATATACATTGAAAACATATTTGCATTTACTGCCAATTTTCCTTGTGAGCTGCTGTTCAGAATTTTCCAATAGTATACATTTCACTTTCCATAGTAATCATGATTCCTTTTTAGAACCCTCGGATGGCTCAAATGTCGTATAAAGTCCCTTATCAACATCTTCAAAAGGAAAAGGAAAAGCTATTTGGTTTAAAATAAACAATGCAAAATTGTTTTTGTTTTCAATTTGAAGTGGGTGCAGTTGAATGGCTTATTTGCTTCAAACCATTTCTAAATAAACAATATATTGAAACACTCTTTCATAGTGGAGATCCATCATGTGTGTTTAATTTTTGCTTCAAAAGTCTTTTGATGTTACACTGATTGACTTGTAATATGGAACTTTAAAGTGTTTTACTAATTATGTATTACAAAGAAGTCTTTGTTGTGCTGTTTTCCTCACTATGCCAAAAAACTACCTATTAGTCTATTTATATCCCTGAGTTAAAATCTACACATTCATTTAGCCTTTTCATGAGTGTACCAGTCCAAAGTACATTTCCAACTCTCTTACTCGTTCTTCTGATAGTAAGATGACTTGAAGGTCAGAGATAATAAAAAATACTCACATCCTGGTTGTTCATGTCCCAATAGGGCCTCTCGCCGTACGAAATCACCTCCCACATGACGATACCGTAGCTCCACACGTCACTGGCTGTGGTGAACTTCCTGTATGCGATGGCTTCCGGAGCCGTCCACCTGATAGGGATCTTCCCACCAGGGGAGAGGTAAGTGCCGAGGGCTTCCTGAGAAAACAAAGAAGCCATATATTTCGCTGTCATTCTGTGAATCAAAGTCATGTGTTGATTGCTGCTATTTACAAGCTTACACTTTTTTTTTCTTTTTTTTTTTTAAATGAGATACAATTTGTGTTTGACTTATGCGCAATTCATGTTAATAATATTTAAGTACAGTTTTTTTCCACACATTTTTATGTTAACACTTAAAATGTTACTGTTATGTGCTGGGCTTGGATACCAAAAACGCAGACACAAATAAGATTTGAACTATTTATTCACATCGAGAGGCGTGGAACAAACTTGACGAGACGAGAAAATGAGAGTTGCACAAAGGAACAGAGGTAATAATCCGACAAAAATACACACTTCTCAGACAGGCTTATATAGACAGCGAATCGATCTGATTGGTTGTGGCTAGACATGTGGGTAACAGGACTGACATGGAATTATCTGATTGGCTGTTGACCAGATAAAGAGATTAAAGAGATTAAAGATTCCTGACATCACATAGCTTCTTACCAGTTGAAACTAGATGCTGGTTACATCAGTTCAAAACAGACACTTGACCTCACGCTCATGACCCAAACATAACCCTTGCATGGCCCTAGCATAACCCTTGCATGACCCTTGTCATGACAGTAAACATAACCCTTGCATGACCCTAGTCAAGACAGTAAACATAACCCTTTCATGACCCTAGTCATGACAGTAAACATAACACTTGCATGACCCTAGTCATGACAGTAAACATAACCCTTGCATGACCCTAGTCAAGACAGTAAACATAACCCTTTCATGACCCTAGTCATGACAGTAAACATAACACTTGCATGACCCTAGTCAAGACAGTAAACATAACCCATTCATGACCCTAGTCATGTCAGTAAACATAACACTTGCATGACCCTAGTCATGAAAGTAAACATAATCCTTGCATGACCCTAGTCATGACAGTTACAGAGGTTTTCAATACAGTAATAGTCAATATCATTACTTTCAGGTGGAAACACTTCAAATATGGTTGCTTTACTATCCCCACAGCATTTTTTATTAACCATTTTAACGTCTTTAAAATAGCTAGGCAACAAATCTATTAACTCTTGAAAGACGTTGTAACTCATCCACTGCCTTTGATGGCTATAGATGTCAAAGAACCATTTTAACTGGTCAGTTAGTCGGCTCACATTTATAAATTAAAAAAAAAAAAAGGAGTGCCTAGGCCAAGGTAGGCCAGCATATTTTGTTGGAGATTTTTTGCAGATATTCATCACTAATATGTGACCCCCTGGTGCCATTTGTCCATCTGTCCTTAGTCATCCTCAATGAACCAGGAAATAGCCACAACTGAATAGCAAGACAAATATAGCACTCCACATGTTGCCGCTATTGTTTGGCCTTGGCAGATGTCGACTCTCTGGTAGGTGCTCTTTTAACTTCATACTGTGTTTATGAAACATGGAGTGTGCAAAGCAGAGAGGGGGAAATAGCATGTAAACTAAAAAAAAAAACTTTGCACATGACAGTGCTAAGTAGTCATAGGCTACTGGACACAACTCAGCATTACTACTAACAGCCACTGCAATATCGCAAGTTCGCAACCACTAATAATGCGTCTAGCTTGATATAGAGTGGAACCGTCGTTTTTCTTGTCAATATGATTACACATTAGTAATCAAGCATACTTGTAATTCTACATTCTTGCTCGTCTTTCTTTGTATATTTATAAATTTCTATATCACACATACACCTACACATACATACAGCACAAAGTCATCCGGGATAGTTTTGCATAAGAAATCAAAGGGTGGATATATATTATATTAATGTGATGCACATTCCTACCCTTGTGGTGTACGCAGCCTCCGGGTCGTCCTCCAGAACCCGACTGAGGCCAAAGTCCGACACCTTGCACACAAGGTTGCTGTTGACCAGGATGTTCCGCGCCGCGAGATCTCGATGGACGTAGCTCATGTCTGACAGGTACTTCATGCCGGAGGCGATGCCGCGCAGCATGCCGACCAGCTGGATCACTGTGAACTGGCCGTCATGTTTCTGAGTAGTGACAAGAGCCAATCAAATGTGATCAACTTCAAATTCTAGCTTGCTGCAATACAAAAAGAGAGTAAAATGTACCCGAAGAAACGCATCCAGGGATCCATTTTCCATGTATTCCGTAATGATCATAAGTGGCTTGCCTAAAAAAATAAAAAAATAAAAAAATAAAAGTTATTTTCAGTGGGTTAATTTGTTCCATATACTTGTATTATTATTTTTCCAGTCTATTCTTTTCATTTTGTAGCATCTTTCCAATTCATACAGGAATATACGTGGATGTTGGATTTTTCCCCTGATTGCTTAGTCTCAGCAAAACTGTTAGAGCCAAGTTTGACTAGCAAAACACTAAATTACTTTTCAATGTTTTTGTCATGTATGAGATAAATATTCATTTTGAACTACTAATTCTTGTGACATAAGATAAGATAAGATAAGATAAGATAAGATAAGATAAGATAAGATAACATAAGATAAGATACACCTTTATCCCAGGGTGGAGAAATTCACAGCATTACCAGCGTTACCCCCATTTTTGTACTACTGACATAAAATCCACATAAATACAACAGGCATCAAGTAAAAGTAAATATTGAAAAGCAAATAACACAGTTATTTAATATTTTAGTTGGCTGCTCAGAATGTGGAAAATTGTTGGTGTTAAAGCTGTCAAAATTAATCGATTAATCGACAACTATTTTAATAACTATTAGAAATAGTTTGAAGTTTTTTTTTTTTTTTTTTTTTTTTTTTTTTTTAATGGTCCAAATCCTCTGATTCTCAGCAGCGATTTCTGGAATCCTTCATGAAAGAAGACTGATTATCTTCTGTGTGTAATCAAAATAAGATGTTTGCAAACACCTGTTTTTACTTTTACCTTATTTAATCACTCTACGAATACAAAGTACAAAATAAACACCAATCATCGGTTAATAAACAGTAATCGGGAGGAAAAATGCTTTTGTAATAAGCTTTAATCCAAAATTAAAATGAATCTTATTAGTCGATTTTTTGAATTATCGATAGATTAATCAATTCTAAAAAAGAATTGATAGGGAGTAGTGACAGCACTAGTTGGTGTTCCACAAGGCTCTATACTCAGTCCACATGCACTAAAGACAAAGACTCCTTTGCAGTACTGTGCATTATATTTCACTTCTTTCTTTCCTGTCTTTCTTACCCTCTTCTGTCACTTTTTTTTTAATCCCTTCCTTCTTTTCTCGATTCATTCCTTTCTTCTTTACTTCCATCCATCCTACTTCCTTCCGCCCTCCTTTTAACTTCTACATTCCCTCCATAAGTCATTTTTTCCTTCATTCTTTCCTGGCATATTTGTGTAGTATTGATGATTTCTACAATTGTGACATGATAGTGGCGCTATTACAGTAAGATGGCTACGTCCCCACTGACTCAATGATCATAATGTCATTATGATGCAATATGCCACCGTTGATCAACGTCAACTCACATCTGGTGACAACTCCCTCCAGCCTGATGATGTTGGGGTGGTCAAACTGCCCCATGATGGACGCCTCCGACAGGAAGTCGCGCCTCTGTTTGTCCGAGTAGCCCGCCTTCAGACTTTTAATGGCCACGTACACTTCTCGCTTCCCGTGCACACGCAAGCGCCCGCTGCACACCTCGCCAAACTCTCCTACGCGGCAAACGGCAAGGTCAGTGCCAAGTAAGCGCGTGGGCGGAGCTTTACGTGTGTGCGGTATTAGCGGGCTCACCCATGCCGATAACTCTCTCGATGTGAATGCAGCTCACGTCGATCTCCTTGGCAAACTCGTGGATGGCCTGATCCGGGTCCTCGTAGGTGAACGGGTCCACGTAGATCTTCACGCCTGACGTGGAGGAAAGCAAACAAGGGTTAAAGTGACTTAGGGGTTGGAACATCCATCCATTTTCTTAACCGCTTGCTCCTCACAAGGGTGGTGCTGGAGCCTATCCCAGCTGGCTCTGGGCAGTAGGCGGGGTACACCCTAAACTGGTTGCCAGCCAATCGTAGGGCACAGAGAGACGAACAACCATCCACACTTACGAACATACCCAGGGACAATTCGGAGCACCCAATTAACCTGCCATGCATGTCTTTGGAATGTGGGAGGAGACCGGAGTACCCGGAGAAGACCCACGCAGGTATGGGGAGAACATGCCATCTCTACCCAGGAAGGCCGGAGCCTGGACTCGAACTGGAGTCCTCAGAACTGGGAGGCGGACGTGCTAACCAGTCAACCAGTCACCCACCGTGCCGTCCGGGATGGAACATTTCAGAAAATGTCTATGGGAATTTAAATTTAAAGAGTAAGTCAACCCTCCAATTTCTTTTTTTTTTTCTTTTTCCAATAATATGTTCTATGCAGTCCCACTGGTCTAAATATGTTATTCTGGTGAATATTGCGTTTGTGGAATAAGAATTAAGCAGCAAAATTCAGCCGTTTTTATCCCTCTCAGGAAGTGGCCATTTTGCCAATGCTGTCAACTGAAGATGACATCAATTATGCTCAGGGCTCAGGCAACGACCAATCACAGCTCACTTGCTTTCTGAAACTGAGCTGTGATTGGTTGTTACCTGAGACCTGAGTAACTGTGACGTCATCTTCACTCGACAACAAGTGGCAAAATGGCTGCACCCTGAGATGGATAAAAATGGCTAGATTTTGCTTCATAACATTTATTCCATCCATCTATCCATCCATTTTGTGAACCGCTTGCTCCTCACAAGGGTCGCGGGTGGTGCTGGAGCCTATTCCAGCTGGCTCTAGGCAGTAGGCGGGGTACACCCTGAATTGGTTGTAATATTAATCAGAATGTCATGTTTAGACGAATGAGGTCACATATAACATATTATGGTCAATACATTTTTACGTGTGACTTCCACTTTAAATTTATGTCCAATTTGGAAACTTTCCATGGGAATGATGGGAACTTAGGAGAATTTTGGGGAATCGAAGATGATGAAAGGTGGGAGTTGTGATACAGCTTCAATTTATGTAAATGTCTTGATAGGATAAGATTTTAAAGTGGTCGATAGCTCGCATCAATATGTGTGCATTTACCTGGATTAAGATGTTTCTCCTCCTCTGAGTCCTGCTTGGTTTTACTGTACTTGCTCCTCCTGGTCACAAATGATAATTATACTTAGCATACATTAAAACAAGATAGTGATTTCTCCCATATTTACATTGACGTTTTTTTTTTTCCTTTTTGGGAAAGTGATGACAATGAGAAGAGAGAGCAGGAAGGACGCGGCGTGAGCACATGAAAGCGTTTGGGAAACAGGAGGAGGGGATTGGGTTGACATCAGGTAGTATGAGATAAAAGGTTTTTTCCACTAAACAAAGAAAGTATTCCAAAAAAAACAAAAAAAACCTTTGTGGATGAACAGGAACAGGTGTGTTTAATGTGCATCTGTGCGCACCTGCTACGGCTTTGTGTGCATGCGTGTGTGTGTGTAAGGGAGAGAGCGGAAGCTGACACACACACACACACACACACAGAAGAGGAGACAGTGATGACAAGTCAGGGACAAACGGATTATCACTGTCTCCATGCTAATCCCCTTTCAAAAACTGCAGGTAACACACACACACCTTATTTGGCCGCACAATATTAGCGCTAGCGTGGGCGTCTCTTAATGATAGTGGCGGCGTTTAAGGCAAATGCATTATGCATTAAGAATACGCTCAATGGGCACTTCATTGGGCACACCTGCACTAGCTAATGAGAGCCAATGCAAGCACTGAATCAGAAACTGGGCTTCATAAAGAACACGTGGTATTAAAAAAACATTAGAACATGTTTTTGTTACAATTTGTACACAATTTAGATGAAATTAAAGAAAAAAAACATTGCTTCTTCTATGGACCCTGACACACTTATACTGTAATATTAAAAATAAGGAAAATGTTAAAAATAGCATTTAGAATTCATTGTATTTTAAATGTGTGTGAATAAGTTGAACACAGCAACATAATACAATAAAATTAGCTCTTGACTTCTCAGGAAAGCAGTAATATTAGTCGTTCATCGCAGAGGATAAAGAATATGCCTGTGAGTATTGTTTTGTTGTCTCTACATATGTTTGTGCTCATTTGTATTCAGACATCCATTGCTTAAAGGGTAAAAAGTAAAAACACAAATGCTAATTGTTAACATGTGTACTTTTAGTTTTCCCATTGCATGTTAGCAATTAAAGGGAAATAAAGTCAAACATTTTCTTTACAATTAAAGTAGTCTATGCGCCCCCACTAGTCTATAAGAATTCTGATTTATTTTGTGTTTGTGGAATATGAATGAAGTAGCAAAATCCACCCGTTGTTATCCATATCAAGGGGCGCCATTTTGCCACTTCCTGTCAAACGAAAATGACTTGACAGTTGCTCAGGTAACAACCAATCACAGCTCATCTTGCAAACGTCACATGACCAAACTCAGAAACCATGTGATCCATGATTGGCTGTTATATGAGTCCTAAGCAAAATTGGTGTCATTTAAATGGCTGGATTTTGCTTCTTAATTCATATTACACAGACGCAATATTAATCAGAATGCCGTGTTTTGTAAAGAACATTAATTTTTGGGTTGACTTCCCTTTAAGATAGTGGCACCTATTTGGTTGTTTAAATACACAATACAGGACTGTCTCAGAAAATTAGAATATTGTGATATATAATATTGTGAAGTCCATTATTTTCTGTAATGCAATTAAATAGGCAAAAATGCTATACATTCTGGATTCATTACAAATCAACTGAAATTGCAAGCCTTTTATTATTTTTAATATTGCTGATTATGGATTACAGCTTAAGAAAACTCAAATATCCTATCTCAAAATATTAGAATATTTCCACAAACCAAGTAAAAAAAAATGCCATATTCAGCAATATTAAAACAATAAAAGGCTTACAATATTTCAGTTGATTTGTAATGAATCCAGAATGTACTGTATGGCATTTTTGCTTATTTAATTGCATTACAGAAAATAATGGACTTTATCACAATATTCAAATGATCTGAGACAGTCCTGTATATAATTGTCTTTGTCTTGTTTTCAGTTTGACAGTAACTGCTGAAAGTGGCAATAAACAGCTTGAAAGCTCTTTTGAGAAGCAAAATTGTTCCAAGAAGCATCTCAGCATCAACCAGATGTGAAATAATTGCTGATGTTTCTATGCAAAAATTGCTGAACTGTGCAAAAACCATTCACAACTCTCACCTATTTCGTTTACTGTTCTTATGTACTTGTACAATTCTGAAGCACACATTCTCATTTTTTGTAATTTTATTATTTGATTCCATGTTTTTGTTTCCTGTCGAAGTTGTAGACAGCAAGCGTCAAGTTAAGGCTGCACTAATTGGGAACCTACAGTTCATTTCACAAAAAGTGGTACGCGTGTTCATTGTGATTGAACTGCTCATGGTTGACATGGTTGACAGGAAACAATTCACAGATGCCTCTCGGTATCACGCAGTGCACTTCTAACTGGAATAATACACACACTGAACACAATTAAAATAACTTTGACAACATCAATCAGAACATTTTTATCTTCCGGCGCTCTGCATGAGATCCCATTGTAAGTCTACTGTTGTGGCCAGTGAGCACACATCAAAGTTAGCGAATGTGCACCTGGTTGCATGGTGCGGGTGTGTGTGCGTGTGTGTTTACCTGCGACTAATGATGAAAACAGCTGCAGATATAAGCAACAGAATTCCAACCCCGCTCACGGACAACAACAGGAAGGCAGAGTTGACGCCTTCTCCAATCAGAGGGAAGGGATCTAATAGGAAACAACAACATTATTCCTCACTACAAACATAAACGTGATAACACCAAAACGGGCAATATCTGCACACCTGAATTGGTGGCAAATTCGAACGGGGTGCTGAACTCTCCATATCCGGCGGCGGTGCGAGCTCGCACGTGAAACACGTAAACGGTGAGCGGGTTGAGTCCCGTGACTTCCATGCTTCGAGAGAAGGTCCTCATTATCCGGTAGGACCTCTCCCTCTGATCCTGATTAGATGGGACAAAGGGAGGCCTCCTTTGAATGCCTGACAACAAACCCGTCTGACAAAATATTGGCATTCCAGACAACTGGCCGGGCTCCATTAACCTGCCGGACGCTCACCTTCTCATAGAACTTGACCTCATATTCCAGGATGACCCCGTTGGGGTGATCGGGCTGTTGCCATGACAATGACAAAGTATGCCTGGTGACATCGGTGACTTGAATGGAGGACACAGGAGAGGGAGCTGAAAGACACGAGGAGATCTGTATCATAACACAAGAATTTTGTGAAATAGCATTCCGTTAAATGCTGTGAATAACATGCGCCCGTGTATAACTCGTCCCCCCCCTACCAAAATCACCCTTAAAAAGCATTGTTTATTTTTTTTTTTTATGTGTACGTGTTTATAATACGGTCCCCTGATTTGCTGGTATCCTTTATTATCAGAGTGAATAGCACGAATGAATAAAGATTTTAAAAAATAAGTGCAAATGCTTTTAGATCCAGATTAAAATCTAAGCACTTTTCCTATACCTATCACTAATTAAGGTCTAATTAAGTATTTTTTCATCATGTGTTTGAAAATATTTTCTTGCACTGTACACTTTCTCTTTTAGTCATTTTAGTAAGTGGTTTTTTATTTGTTTACTTTGCTTAACTATCTTTGTAACTGAATTTAAAGTGAAGTGTATTGAGTTACATTGTGTATGAAATGCGCTATAATTCAGTGATAATATATATTTTTTAAACCCCTATAGGAGTACTTAGTAGGTACTGCTAAACATCTAAAGTTAATGTTAAAGCTGTTCATTTCTTATTAACACCCCCCTAACTTAGTATTATTCACAGGATTTTACTGCCCTGCGATTGGCTGGCAACCAGTCCAGGGTGTCCTCTGCCTACTGCCCAGAGCCAGCTGAGATAGGCGCCAGCAGCCCCCGCGACCCTTGTGAGGAATAAGCGGTCAAGAAAATGGATGGATGGATCACAGGATTTTACATTACATATTATGCACCATGCATAGGTATAAACTAGAGCTGAGGGATTACCGATACCAGGTATCGTTATCAGCCTTATTTCAAGGTGATATTTTTGAGTGAAATCAAAACAATAGAAAATTACCATGAATTTCATGAAATTTTAAGGAAAAACGTTATATCGGGATGTGTAGGTCTCTCTTTGAAATTATCTGTCTGGGGAAATTTTATTTATCAAATATTCTAGCAATATTGGTACTTGGTATCGGTGACTACTCAAGAGAGTTGAGTACTTTTACTGGTATCGGTCTGAAACAAGTGGTACCAAACATCCCTATTTTAAAGCGTGCAATTATATTCAATTATAGAAGTAATGTATGGTGAACCTTTTCTCCACAATCCCATTGACCCAGTGCTCAAGAGAACTAACCTAAATCTTATTCTGTCCTATTCCAGTGAGGCAAAACGCCTCGCTCACTCTATAGCTCCCCATCGCTCCATTTTCCACAGCTGACGCGCGTCGTGACGCGGAGCCATATGGCTGTGCAGGTCGAGCTTGACACATCCCAGGCACGCGCTCATGTTGTGCACTCGCAGCTAACTTATTTCCCCGGGGCACCTCCAACTTAGCAGGTGTGCCACTTTTCAAAATGCCAATTCTAAGTCTGAAAGCCAAGATAGTTGAGCAGAAAAAAAAACTAATGGAGGGCATGTGTGCGGGAAACGCCACAGAGTCTCAGCCAACACCCTCGCAACTAAAATGAAACACACCATAAAAACAAAACGAGTCGTTTTTAAGTGCTTATCAAAGGACACAAGGAAGCAGTCCCTTTTCGATACATTTATAGCTTCCTGGAAGTATTTATTTAGCTTTGTGTGTTTCGTTTTTGTGTGCACAGCGCTCACTATTTGCATTGAAGTCGGTGATGTGCACTTCCCAGATGCTTTCTGACATCTGCTTGAGAAGACCCCTATAATTAATTCAGCCATTGTTTCATGTAGGAGGACAGTGTAATAACTATGGCAACAATGAATGAGATTATGCTAAGGCAGTTGCTAGTGGAGAGAACGCAATAGGATGTTTGCATTGTCCACATTACAGACTTGTTGCTGCTAAAAGCCATTAAAAAAAAACAAAAAAAAACATTAAAATGCTGATGATGTATTTGGCAAACATGTGTAGTTTTTTTGCAAATAATACTCGTTTCAAAATAACTCTTTCCTGCAGTATTGATTTGCCATATAAGAATGTTGCTACATAAAATTTATAGCATGCTTTTGCAGTTTGGCTAATCCGCATTCAAGCATAAATTAAAAATATATGTCCCAAAAGTCACTATACAATATCTTTTCTTTTCTCTACTATACAATTTCTTTCATAAACTTATTAATTCATCATTGGAGCAGTGTTGCAAAACTGCACTTTTGTGCTACTTTGAGAAGATTTATGGCCACGCTGCTCCAACGAGCAGTAAAATTTACACTATCTATGGAAAGTTTCTCGAAACAGGAGGAAAAGCCGACTACTATGGCGGACCAAAACTGACAAAAATTACAAATAAATACATAAATAAAAGTGAAAATAAAAACAGATGTAAAAAATATAATTCAAGAATTAAATGCAAAAAATAAATATAAATGGAAATAAAAACATATATCTATCTATCTATCTATCTATCTATCTATATATATATATATATATATATATATATATATATATATATATATATATATATATATATATATATATATATATATATACACGAAAAACGAGATTCACAAAATAAAAATAAATTTAAATAAATGTGGAAATAAATGCAAAAGTAAATATACAAATAGAATTAAATATCAGTCAATAAATAAAAACGCTCTGCTCTCGTATTTATTTATTTCATGCTACAGACGCTCTGTCAGCACGAAATGTTATTCAAATGAGGGGGCGGTCCTAAACGTTCCTTGGGTTGGTTGCAATGGTTGTTTGCCTTTCAATGGTCAAGTGAGCGGGTCGGCTAACAAGGAAGTCTCGCCGGCTTGCATGGAGAGCTTCAGCAATGGATGACGATCTCGTCCACTGTCACCACAACTTGCTCGAAGAAAGGACAAGATAGTCGTCCATTGCTGGACCTCTCCATGTAAGCCGGCGAGACTACATTGTTTACCGACTTGCTCACTCATCTAGGCAGTTTGCAACGGTTGATGTTGTTTGCAATGTTTGCAACATTTGAATAACATTTCGTGCGGACAGAGCGTCTGCAGCATGAAATAAATAAATGTTAGAGCAGAACGTTTTTACATTTCTTTCCACATTTACTTTTATTTTGTGAATCTCGTTTTTTATTTTTGTATTTATTTTAATCTTATTTATGAATACAGATAGATTTTGTTTTTATTTCCATGTATATTATTTTTAATTTTTATTGATATTATTTTATTTCTTATTTTATTTTTTATTTCAATTTTGAATGATATTTTTATATCATTTTTTTCCCCCCACTTTTGTTTATTTATTTATTTATTCATTCATTCATTTTTAATGTTGGTAGTTTTGGTCCTCCATATACTACTACGACCCATACACTCTCCTAGAGCAGGCATTTGTGAAAAGAGCCCTCCACCGGAACTCATCGTTGAATCTCGTAATCATCAAAAATCCCACACATCATTGGCAATCAAACAGTTCTTACCAGCTTGATTGGTTGTTACGGAGACAGACACACTCTGGGCGGCCCCAGCAGCAGCACCCTGGGACACCCCGTTACGTGCCTGCACGATGAAAGTATAGTGAGTGTGGGCTCTGAGCTCGCTCACCACCACTCGGGTGCCCCTCAGCCCGGTCTGGTCCGGAGAGAAAAGCACGTCCGAGCTGCAAGGTTGGCACAGTTGAGAGCCTGAGGCCACTCTGGCGGAATCTCTCTGATAAACGGCTCTCCCCATCTGGACTTCAGGTCCCACAATCCCCTGGTCTGACTGCATCCCCTGGCCGGCGTGCTGAGCATCAGGTTGGGAACTCGTATGATTCCTGGGAGTGGTTTTATCCGAGCCGCCGCTTTGACAAACGAGACACTCCAGGTTGTAGCTGATGTCGCTTCGACCTCCCAGCCGGCGAGGAGGGCTCCACTCCAGAACCACTGAGGTTTCATTCACCACTGAAATCAGCTGCTGTGGTGCTGATGGAGGCTCTGAGGAAGGATGAATGAAGGTTCACAGTAAAGTTAAATGATCCGAAGGTTGAAGTCTACAATTGTGGCAGAACGCTAAAGTTTATACTGTTGGAATGTTTTGTTTTTTGGTGAACAAATTACAGTTGGCATTTTTTTTTTCCCAAGCCAAGAAGACCACATGCTCCATACAGGCATAATTAAGTTTTACGACGGAGCTCTCCAACTTCACTGGAGAGGCTTAGATAAGCAGACAAGGAGAAAGAGAACATTTATTCACGTCAGAGTCCGAACTGCCTAACAGGATGTGGATGGCGGTTTAGTCACAAGTAATAGGATCACGAAACAAGACTGCCATTTAGACAAGTGCGTGTCTACTGTTTGGTTTGCATGTGGAGGAGGGGATGCGTTGAGTTGGGTTTGCAACGTGTTGTCTGTGTTTTGACTAAAAGTCATTGTCTCGACATGTTTTCCATGATTGCAATGAGTGGACCAATGTGTTTTCTTACGGGAACAAGCCATGGACGGAGGGTCGCTGTCAGCTCGAAAGTAACCAGTGTGGCAGTCACAAACCGTCGACCCTTCTCGAAGGGAGTAGCTGTGTGGAGGGCACTTGGAGCATCCCACGTCAGATGACCTGGACTTGTAGAAACCAGCGGAACACGCTGCAGAAAGACACAAACACGAGCTACGTCATAATCCAATACCAATTTTTTTCTGGCGTCATACCAAAGTTCAAATCCGTTTACATATTTTTGACTTATGTGTCTTCTAAAGGTGGCACACCACAGAGAAGAGTATTGTTAACATTGTCACATTTGAATGATTCAAAGTGTATAAAAAGAGACTTCAAAATGATGAAAAATCAAGCAGTTAATATCTCTGCTACAACTTGGAAGGCCTCGGGTGGCTAAATATACTGTATCAGGGGCTTTTCCATGCTACAACGAGGCACTCTAAAAGCAGCCACAGACTGGGTGTGTCATAGCGTGTGGAACGAGGATGTGGTGGATGGACCCAATGGCGAAGAAACAAGGCAGGGAGACAGATAGGAAGGGAAACGTGAGGAACTTTATTTACAACCAAGATGGTGATGGACACGACGGGACAGGACGTGAGCAGACTGGTTAGGATGTGGACAAACTTGGCAGGACTGACTTGGCCGAACGTGGACAGACTTGTCAAGATGTGGACAGACTTGGCAGGACAGACGGGGCATGATAGGACGACTTGGCTAGACGTGGAGAGACTTGAATTGACGTGGAGAGACTTGAGTTGACGTGGAGAAACTTGACTAGACGTTGAGAAACTTAACCAGACATCGACACTACGAACATGGCTTAGCACACCTCAACTGGACAAGACAAGACAACACTAACGAGACACTAACAAGACACACCTGGGAAACGCAGCAGGCAGAGGGCACTAATTAGCAACATACGGGGAGGAGAGACACACACAGGTGGACGAGGTTAACTATAATGAGACTAGGGGAGACAAAACCTGACAAAAAGACAACATAAACACCCAAAACTAAACCAAAACCCAACCCCCCAAAACTGAAACATGTCAAGTTAGACAAGTTGCGCTTTTTCCTTTTGACATGCGCACACTCATGGTTGACAATGAGGCACTCTAAAGCGGCCACATCAGCGGGCTAGCTGTTGGGAAGATGCATTTTCGAGTGTAGGCACTAACGAATGAACAGATCAACGAAGGTGCTTAAGTTCTTATACAGTATGGGCGACCCAGGTCAGAATTTAAAGTTTGTTACGTGGCGCTGTTGTAGCCACGCCCCCTAAAAAGTTAGGTAAACCGAAATGGTGAAAAACAGTTTAACGATATAGCTCCAGCCTTTTTTAGCAATTATCTGCAAATGTGAATCACTCTGAATTCACTTTACAGGGTCTTTAAGTCTCTGTTACAGATATAATCCAGATAATTACCAAACGTTAATGAGGAAATTAGACATGCAGGTAAAAAATGGAGCCTCCCCTCCCCTGCATCGTGTACTGTGGGGGCTTTGGCCACCAGTGTAGCATTTTGCCTGCATCCCAAGCCGAAGCGGCACTGATGTGCCAGCAGTTTCCTGCAGCTAATCATCACTGATCATCAGTGAAGCTGTTAAAACATGAGGAAAGGCGGCAACGTGCCAGCTAGATCAGGCGGAGACAGAAGACTGCCGGCGAGCTGCTTGCTCACTCTGCATGCTTGAAAACACGTAATAAAGGGGGTGGAAGAAAACTCAGCAAATGGTTTTGGAGGTCTAAATAGTATTTAGAAACATCAAACAGAAATGTATGGTGAATGTATTGGAAAGGTACACCTTCTGTACTTTTTGGAACTTCAACCTGGTCACACACGAGTATATTTTTGTGACTTGGAAATGAGCCAGTCAACTTGGAGCCCAATTATAGCACTATGGGCCGGGTACATTTGTGTAGCATTTCATCAAAAGTATGCATAGTAATTTGTTTTGTTAATTGTCATGCAGGGACAGTATTTCTTGGACACTGATTAATGTTAGTTGGAACAAATCCCTGTTTTCGGTTATTTATTAAGAATAAATGTCTATTTTATCTCTAGTGGGGCTGGGAAATTAATTGAAGTTTAATTTCAATTTTGGCTTCTCACGATCATAAAAATATGAAAATTCAAAGAAAACTAATTAATGTGCCGAATAGTATGATTTATATGCAAGGTCCTGCGGTTTTGAAAGCACCTTGAATGTAACCTGTTGCTTGATACAGCAAGCGTGTGACGTGGATGTCATTTTGGCCTCCCTTAGTGCACTTTAAACTGTTAAATGACGTCCCAGTTAGGGGTGACTGGAACACTAAACACACAACAGTAAGTATTACACGCATTATGAATTTAAATACAAGACAAGTTTCGTTTTTAAGACATTGCTAGAGCTAATACTAAAATCAATGTAAAGTCCCATTGACATGCTAACAGAAAATTAGCATTGACTTTGAGGACTGATATTCCTTCAAATAACCAATGTTCACAAAGAAAGGCACATAGTTTTTCAAATTTGTGAAAAGTGAGTTATATTAAAACTCAATCACAACTTTTTTCTTCTACTCTTCTTATGTTATTGTATCATGTATACTCCATACATGCATGGCACTACACGACCTCTAAGAGGACAACACACAGCAGGAGCAATTTATTTTCATTTATTTATTGTTGTTTTTATTGCTACTATTTTAGTATATTCTTATATTATTACTTTGTTACTAATTTACTTTTGTGGTTGTTCTTTAGTTATATTGAAAGTTGATTTTTCAATGATTTTTTTTTTTTTATTGTCATACAGTGCCAATGCACATTTTAACATGAAATGGCACAAAATGATAACCAAGGTCCCTGTTTAGGCCATTAATAAGTAACATTACTAGATACTTATTTATGATTTCAACGTGTGTAAAGGCACAATTCAACAGAGTGAAAATACAAGAAGCCTGAATTTCACATATTTACAATGTCATTTTGTATTTGGCAAAATGTAATAGAGTGTTAAAGAATAAAATGTTTAACATGTAGGGACAAACAGGCTTGAGGGTATGACCGTAGTTTTAAGTATTTGACTAAATACTAACTTTTGAAATGAATGAATAATCATTTTTTATAATCGTGATTTCATTATCAATCAAAACCAATTATGATTATTAGTTTGCTGCTCTGCAAATACAAGGTGGTAGGCAAAGTTGTATTAATGGATGTTTGGGGTCATGGGGTGGAACCATTTTTTTCTTTTTATTTGTTTGGCCGAGTGATGCACACAAAAAAAGAATTAGAACTACAGTGGGTCATTATAAGCCCAAGAAGTGCAAGAGGCAAAGCTTTTTGTTCCATTCAACAATAAATGTCCCTAAAAAGTAAACAGTGGACATGCAAAAAAATGCTCTTTTCACTCTTTCACGTTTTATCTGCCCTAATTTTGTTGGCTATACTGTATTACATTTCCCAGTGATGTGTGAAAGAAGTGCAGAAATGGACTTCTCCCTTTCATGCCAGAGAAAATACTGAATTTTGCAGTAAACAAGAGAAACATTCGCATGAGATAACGCAACAGTCTGCCATTTTTGATGCTTGTTTTTGCCCTTGAGGGGACAACTCCACAAGACACCTGTCATATTATTGTGTATGTGGCTTCTAAGCCTTGTGGCGAAATGACAGCCCACCCTGCAAGCAATATAATCACAAGCGACTCAGGCCAAGTGACCTTTGACCCGTCATACAGTTCTCTTTTGTCTTCCATATTGACCAGTCAAAGGTCAGACAATAAGATAATTGACGCACTTTGCGCTGCAAGACAACCTCAAGAGTTTCCAAAGAGACGTTTCGACTTTCACTGAACAGTCCAATGAAATGCATCCAACCGCAAACGCAGTTACTGACAGCCCGCACAAACGTAAGTGACATTTACAGAAGAGAAGAGATGCGTAACGAGAGGAGGATCTCTCCCTGCTGTGTACTGAGGGATTTGTGCATTGACAGGGCAACAAAGCAGTAAATGAGAACATAATTATCCATCTTGACATTCACTGGTGGAGCCAACGAGATTGGAGAGCAAAGGGTGAATTTTCCCCTTGTGAATTCCTGAGGGAAAATCCTCAATTTGCTTCCATTGCAATCATTCACCTTCTTCATCATCACGCCACATTCATCTTCGCTGGTGCTCAACCCTCTCACAATTCCAAAGAGATGGAAACATCCCAGTGGCTGCAGGAAGAATGTGTGAGTGTGTGCTCGAGTGCGCGTTAAGATGAGTGGATGAGAGGGAGGAAGTCTTGACTCACACGGACCATCCTGTCCCATCTGTGCGAGCCTCCGTCAATTTAGCCTTTCACACACTCGCTTGCCCTCCCTTTCACACTTTTCACAACCTCCTTACTCGCTTCCTGCACATTTGCTCCACGACCTCCATTTTTCATGCCTTGAATCCCTGATAACTCCAAGTGGATATGAACGTTTCTCTGCCCTGTCCGTGCGCCAAACAACCAGGGAGGCAGCCTTTATAGCTTATTGATGCCAATTTAAACGAGCCCGCGCGGAAAGCTGTTCTGTAAATTCATTAACATGAATCCAATAAAACAATAAAGATAAAATACAGCCAGGGCGAGTAAACAGCGCTTTGAGGGAAAGAGAGGAGCAGTCTGACAAGAGAAAAGAATCCGAGCTGCCGAGGATTTGGGGCTTGATTGCGGGGCTCAGCAAGGCTGTGCCGGGGGGTTGGCGCGACGTCTTTGTCTACATCCAACCCAATCACATATCCCTTTCACCAGCACTCAGGTCTGAATAAGGGAGGATGACAAAGAATGGAAAGCATCTGAAGCTGTAAACTTCCTTCAGCGTCCTCTCATGTCCGCCATTCTCTGTTGTCTGTAGGCTTTTTTTTTGTTGTGGACATCATTAACCCAGTGTGAACTCTCAGGCTGTTGAGAGCTGTGTACAACCTGCATGCTAAACTGATGGATTGTCAACGCATAGTGCATCGTTGTTTCATTAGGCACATAAGGGCTTATCACTAACATCCGCTTGAGTGCTCTTAACACTTGGGAACATAAACGAAATTGATTTGAGACACCTCAAAAACCTGGAGTAAAGAAACTACCCAAACAGATGGTTGATATCAGGCTTAAAAACAGAAGAAGACATGGAGATTGCTCCTCCCACACATCTGGGAAGGCGGGAGTTTGTCTGTGGGATTTTCTGTCCATTTATTCAGAATTTGTTACTGGAAGGGAATCAGGGGTCATCAAAGGGGTCTAGTCCAACCTCGGACTTATAACGCATGATGTTTGTCCATGTACATATTATCTTCAAATCCAATAAAGGTATTGTCAGTGGTTTTGCAACAGTCCTTAAGATCCTACATGGCCACAAATGGTCCATCTTTCTTCTTATTTGATTAGGTTCTGGCACTCTTTCATGTCATGGACTCATGGTTATTCAGAAGAACTTCATCTCAGCTGATATTGGAATCTGATTGTTTTGTTGATGGTACAGCTACAACATTTGATGTACATGTTTTGTTCATTCCAGATACATAATGTATGTACTGGTAAATTGTACTTCATTAAATAGCGCTTTTCCACCTTACATGGTCCTCAAAGCGCTTTACGTTCGACTACTCGTTCATCTACTGATGACGTAGCATCAGGACCAACTGCGGGTTCAGATACTTCAACGTGGTCACAATGGCACGGGATTGAACCCGCAACCTCTGGGTTGTGAGATGACCACTTTAGCCACTCCCCCCCGATTATTATTCATTCCAGATATATACTGTATGCATCTGGAATAGTTCATGTGAATCAGTCTTCACACATCAGGGAACATAACAAAAATGTCCAAAGACTGGGGAACCTTGCGCTGAGAAAATAAAGAAGGAGGCAAAGATTTCTGAGATTAAAAAAAAAAAAAAAGTGAGGGGAATTTCAGAACTGGGGGAGGGACGAAGGGATGAAGAGATGCGGGAGAAGGTGCCCTTTGATTACTATCAGCATTGCCGACATTTGCATATGCATTCTTCTTCCTTCTAAAATGCAAATGTGGCTCGTTGCGAATCCGACTAAGAGCCTAGTCGGCACACTGTATGCATGCGTGCATGTGTGTGTGTTCCTCTTGAACCCATATCATCCGTCAACAAACCCTTGTTTCCACCCAACGGACGGTTTAGGTGCAGGAAGTACCCCACGCCGTTTCGTGTCCGACACCCGTCTGTGTGATGGATGGACGGAGGGAGGGAAGGTCGGATTGATGGATGGATGGGCCGACTGATAGACCCTCACTCGAGAAGGAGCCACACAGTTAATCACAGGGGTCATGCCCTGTTAATTGCAACCTACAGAATGCAGGAGGAAGGGCGTGATTCTTATCTTTCCTCTGCTGCGCGCCTTCATTTAATAGCCTGAAAGTGTGACCCTCCTACAAAGCTTGGCGCTAAATCCAAATTTACATGAATCAAAGGAATGTCTTCAGTACATGCCACAGTGTGTTGGCCAAATTTAAAAACTGGTACTTTCCAACAGCTCCAACATTAGCATGTGAAAGGGGGGCTCGACAACAATGACCCCCGCAAACCCCAGCCTCCCTCCTCTCTGCCACACAAAAATCAACCCTCCAGTCGCACCCGCCGCCCCCCGTGACCGTGGATCACGGAGTTGGGATAATGAGAGAGTGCGGCTTGTTGCGATGCCAGAGAGCTACAGAAGGGTTGACTGGTGGGTCCGATACAGATCCTCTACGTTAACCTGACATGAGAACACACACGTTTGATTGTGATGGAGGAATGCAAACTCTTAGCCCAACAGCTTAACAATCACTTCTGCCACTCCGGTTTCTTTCCCAGTTTTGGCACCTACCATACACTAAGCCCGCACATTAACACCAACATTATGCACTCTTGTCCTCCTACACGCACTTCTGTAGGCATCGCTGGGCAGTGCTCCAGAGTGTTGTGTGTGCACAGACACCAAATCAGCAATCCAAAATCATTTTGTGGCCAAAATGCAATGCAAAAATAAAAAAGGAACGTTCAATACAGCATTTTTTTTTTTTTTGCTCTCTCAGAATCCTCTTGTTGTAGAGACCAAAACATTAGTTTAGAGAATGAGACAAGACCAAGACTACATACATTACATTTGCAGCAAAAACAAATTCTGCTATGTTGCTTGTGAAATAGAGCAATGAAACAAATGTCAAATGTAAGCTAATGCGTTGTTTCACATCTGGCCTGGTCTTGACCGGTCTTGATTAAAAATCACAAGTCTACCCTGTCCAAAAGTAAAAATTCCTTTGATTCCAAGACGAGCACAAGACCTTTAAGGTGGTCTTGAGACCGGACTTGAGACCAAGATAAATCTCGAGAACTACGACACTACGGTCTTCCCTCGCTATAACGCGGTTCACTTTTCGCGGTCTCGCTGTATCGCGGATTTTTTTTAAAGTGCAATTTTGCATATTTTTTTACAGTAATAGACCCATTTTATAAAATTTATGAAGGTTTGAACATTGTCAATGTTTGAACAAGAGAGAAATGTGAGAACATGTAAATGCCTCAATGAGAAAAGTGTATAAATTGTGCGGTCGGGGATTTTAGAGCCTTAAAACATTTATAAGAGTTGTAAAACATAAAGCTAACGACTTTGCGGATTTCATTTATTGCGGGTATTTTTTGGAACCTAACCCCAGCGGAAAACGAGGGAACACTGTATAGATCCCACAAAACGGATGCCAGGGCCAATGGAATGCCAGTATGCCAGGATAGGTGTGCGAAGTTTCGCATTTCCAACCACCTGATGGCGTTGAAAGCAATATCGCTATCTGACAAGTGTTGACGCTCTCACACATCTAATCCTAGCTTGATTTTGGAATGCCGTGTCACTGTGTGAAAGCAAACTGGCACTGGGTTCTGTATAAAAAGCCAAATGCGGCTTATAGTCTCTTCTGTCATGGCAAAGTGATGCGGCTATTTTGCTAGAAGCTTTTTCACACAGCCTCTTTCTTTGGATCTGTCTGTCTGTCGTCTCACTCCATTTTCTCTCTGCTGCCGATGAGACACTGCAGGTGCGCTGGAAAGAAGCACAAGCATGAAATCTGTCTCGATGGTGGGGATTGGGAATGCGGAGACTGTACACAAAGAGGCATTCCAAGCCTCCCAGGCAGTGAGCGGCCCCGGGCAGCATCAGAAAGCCAAAAGCGAGGAGGAGGAGGGGAGGCAAGAGTGAGACAAAAAGCAGGAGGCTCCGCTTCCATTCTTCAGCCATTCCCATTTCAAATTCTCTCTGTTGTTTCTCCTGCGCTCGCCTCGCGTTCTCTCCGCCCTCGTTTCCGATCTTTCCAGACGGATCGCAGCTGTCAAACCTTTGACGACTTCATCTCGCTCGGTCGTGACCCTGCGCTCCGCCTGTATGGGAGTGTGTGCGCGGCTGTCAGTCAAGAGTGTTTGACGTCTTCATCGGGCCCAGTCGTGACCTCAGTCTTAAAAAAGAGGGGGAGTTCCTGCACTCTTGTGTTTCTCGACTCGTCCCCTTTGCACCCTATGATGACCCCCTCTGACGGGGGAGGGGCAGCTCTGCCTTCTGCTGTCACTGGCCCTTTTTCAGTATCTCACCATTCAACATTTAATCCCTTCTTCCTTTCCACAGCTCCAGCTATTATCCACGTCACTCCGTATCAACAGTGAAAACAAGCATTTAGCATTTCACCAAGATGGCTGAGTCTCCTCTTGTCTCAACAATCAGAAGCAGTCTGGGAATGGAAGGTTTGGAATTGCTGGTTGAATTAGCATAAACATAGCAGTAGAAGAACTTCCATCAAGTATCCAACATGGTCATTACACCAGCGCTCTTTGTTTGCTCTTGTTCTCATTCGAGAACGCTGGCTTCAAATGATCTCAAATTGATGCGAAACTACACTCCAAAAAATTTGCACCATAAAATCTTTTCCCAAACATTTCGAAACGTGTATCTACAGTATACTGTTTGTCATATTCCGACCTGGCCTTCATATTTGTCTTGCTAGTAAGTGTTTTAATCTTTTAGTGTAGCATCTGCTCAAGTCTTCCGTATGCCCTCTATATGTTGTTTTAGCGTTAACATATGTATTCTCATAAACGTCTGTTGTTTGCCTTGATCCGTATATTCGACATCTGTTACTTAGTACACCAGTGGATTCTTTTTTCTTCAGGGCATGACTAATCCAAACGATTGTAGTGCCGATGGTTGTAATGACTTGGATTGATTTTCTATCTTATCTCAGCTTCACAATTGCTTGCTGGTTGCATCTCCAACTAGGAAAAGCCCAAATTTTAAACTGAGCGTAGACATTCGCACTAAAAAACAGGAAATAAAAGCTCAAATCTTCAAGTCTTGTTGCATATTCACCTTTTGAAATCCATTTTTATGTGTGTAGTGTCTTCATCTGATGAAACATGCTAAGTTGGAAAACTTTTTTTTAAACTTAAAATATTATATTTAGCCATGAAATTGTTATTCTTATGTTACTAAGTGGTGCTCTGACAAGGCATGAGCAATCATTCGAAGAACAGGGTGTGAACCAGAAAAAAAAAAGAAAAAAAAAGGCCAGCAGCAGAAAACTGAGCATGTCTCGACCAACAATGGATTGGTTTTAGAGTGGTTCATAAATTATACGAGGAATAACAGAGGTTTGTGTTTCTTTCTGTCTATGGGCCTTGATGGAAAAAAATAAAATAAAATAATAGAAATAAGTAATAACGTGTCATTTGCTCCACTTTGGGTACCCTTTGCATTTTCAACAAAATGTTGGAAGAACAATTTTTCTAAATTGATTTTGAGTTAAAAAGTGTGGAAGCCCCAATTCCAATGAAGTTAGGACGTTGTGTAAAATCTAAATGAAAACAGAATACAATGATTTGCAATTCTTTTTCATTCAGTTGAATACACTACAATGACAAGATTTAGGTTCATACTGATGAAGGACATTGTTTTCCGTCAAATATGTAATCTCACATTTGAAATTTGATGCCTGAATGATTGGAAAAGTTGAGGAATGCTTAAAAAACAACAACACCTTTTTAATTGGAAACAAGTGGGTGTCATGATAGTGAATAAAAGGAGCATCTATGAAAGGCTCAGTAGTTCATAAGCAAGGTTAAGGTGGCGTTCGCCAGTTTGTGAACAACTGCTTGAGCAAACAGACCAGTACTGTTTATCATTGTATTTGGGATTTCATCATCTACAGTCCATAATATCGTCAAAAGTTTCAGAGAATCTGGAAAAATCTCAGCACGTATGCGGCAAGACTGAAAACCAACATTGAATTGCCTTTTATTCCGCAGGCTCATGCAGCACTGCATCTAAAAAAAAACACATGATTGTGCAACATATTTTGCCACACGTGAGCTCAGGAACACTTCAACGAACCATTCAGTTAACACAGTTTGTGGCTTCATCCACAAATAAAAATGAAAACTGAACCATGCAAAACGATATATTAACAACACCCAGATACTGTTAGCTTTTCTGGACCTGAGTTCATCTCCGCTGGATTGACGCAAAGGACAAAGTGTCCTGTGGTCAGACGAGTGCAAATTTGAAATTGCTGACGTTCTGTCCTCCGGGACAAAGAGGAAAATAACTGTTCGGACAATTATGAACACAAAATTCAAAAGCCAGCATCTGTGATGGTAAGGAGGTGTGTTAGTGTCCATGACATGAGCTGTTTTTCCACCAACAAGACCAGGAACTTTGAGTTCTGAGTAAAGGGAGTTCTTGGTTGTAAAGTTCAGCAGGGAATTTAGAATTGTGTTTCCACAGCGTCTTCGGGTTCTCTGTAATTAATTTAAATGAGTTTGATTGAGTCCAGCCGATGTAAAAACAACGCCCCCAAATTTGACCAATCAGCTGTGGTCATTGCAGACCGCCTCCTCAAAGTTCCTGCCTGGCTCAGCAAGACCCTGCTGCTGAGATAGTACTTGGATCAGATGCCCCCTGGGGAATTTAATTACCCTGGTAATTGTTGTTGGTGGAAAAAAAGACCAAACTGAATTTTACTAAGGTAAACTGAAAAGTTCTCCAAAAGTTCCGGCGGTGGGAAAACGCCGATGGGTAACTTGCACATCTGTGAAAGAACCATTAATACGGAATGCTATGTACAAGTTTTTGAAGCAATAAATCGGCGTTGCTATGTGAAAAACTCCATTTTCATTTTTTTTTTTTTTTCTTTTTAGATTTTTTATGTTTTGGGGATGAAATTATAAGCAGACGTCCCAAAAATGTAAAAAAAAAAAAATAAATGGACATCAGTATCTGCTATGTTTTCATATAGCAACTACAATCCAAGCAAAGTCTTTTTCAAGGACTTCCCTGCTTAACTCAACAGTCCAATGCCACATTCCGTATATGTTACAACAGCATGACATCATAGTAAGAGAGTGTAAGTACTAGACTGGCCTGCCAGCAGTCCACACCCGTCTCCTTTTGAAAAAATGGGGCCCATTAGGAAGCCCAAATGCTGATTGAGTGTTGTTGCTAAAAGGAAAGGTGATGTCACACAGTGGGAACATGCCCCGACCTCAGCTTTTTTTGAGAAAATGTTGCATGATTGAATATTTGCGCAAAAAAAGAAAAAAAACAACAACTTAATGTCGGACCATAAAATATACTGAATTTATAGTGTAACTGAATATAGGTTGCAAGTAGCTGCAACTGATTGTATTCTCTTTTTATTTACGTTTTACACAAGGTCCCAACTTGGAATTGGGCTTGAGGGAAAACAACCCACTTTGCACTCCAGTTCAATTTACCGAGACAAATTTGCATGCAGCCTTTAAAAGAACTGGTGAATATGTGTCACGCAACACGCTCCGCTCGAAGTACACTTGAAGTAGCAGGTGTCTTTCAGCCTGTCTCTTACGCTGACAAAGCGCAGGCGCGAGAGTGACGGAAATCCAGAAACCTTTTGACCTTGACGACGGGTGGAAAGAGAGAACGTCTAAATCTCCTCTCCGGCGTCCCCTCCCCGCACCGCTGCAAACTTAAAATGGGAGACGGTGCCCGTCCGACACCGCCGGGTCACAGACTTCACTGCGGCAGCATTTGCTATTCACACGCACTTTGATGGATTCCCGGCCAGGCGAGCTGAGGCCGGCCGGCGAGCTGACAGGCGGCGGGAGGAAAGGCAGGAAGAGAGAGCGCGTCTGACAGATAGATGGCACTTCACATCTGCTCCGGGTTCAACAGAGTCAAGGGTTTCTCCTAAATCTCGTCGAGGAGAAACATCTTTCAGACCTCAGAGGCCACCTTGCAAATCTCCTCCCTCCTTTCAGAGCCAACAAACGGGGTAAACGAGGTGAAGGTCTTTAAGAACATTTGTCACACACACAGAAATTTGGCTACTGCTCATCTTATTGAAGCAGAGAAAAAAACGAACGCAGTTTTCCAGTCCATGTATTGCCAACTGGCACCAACTGCAATTCTCCCTTTATGTCCTTGTTTTTCTCTTACGCTTTCTCTCTTCTTTTAAACTTTGAGTTATGGCACTGTTTGTTATACAATTAGCCTTCTGGGATAGGCCCCATAAATAAAAAATGGAGGGAGACGTTCAGTGAGAGACTCCCCCGTGTCCCCCGACCGGTCTCGGTCCATCTGTGTGGGAGTGAATAGGGGGAGTGACACCATGTTGCATGAATGTCTCGTCTCCACATAAGACTTTTGTCTAACAAACACGCACATTTGAGTTGTTCTCCCTTCCACGTCATCCACGCCTCAAGTATGATGGTGAGAGGTGTGAACAGCTTGCATATTTGCTACTGTAAAGTTCGGACCACACTTATAAGTGACAGAAAGGCGGGTTTTTTTTCGTTTTTTTTCCCTTCGCTTTCCCATCCTCTTTGTCCAGATGGCGATTCACAATGAGACCTAACAACTTTATTGTGCAGGAAATGGAACACCAATTACTAAACTATTTCAGCTCAAGACATAAAGCACATTGTAAATTTAGTCTAATTCCTCCTCAAGTAACCTATTAAAACTATGTGTAACATTGACTTACACTGTATAAACTAAATGATTGGAATTCAATTTATATGAATGAAAAATTGATTTGCCAAGAAGTGACTGACCCAAATATGGTCTGTTTTGGTTTCTTATCCTGAGTTTGGGAAAGTATGATTAGAGGATAAAAAAAATAGAACAATTCCTTTTAAAAGACAGCCCCTTGACAATGTGTTCCAGTTATTCGCTAATTCACATCTCCAAAAGATAATAATGCTTACGTGCAATGAATCATTGAAATGATTTGAAACAGTGTTCAAATCAAAGGATGAAATTTGCTGTTTGTGTACCAAAAAAAAGAAGACGCTAGTAAAAATTGTTTCCACCACATCTTGTTGAGGATGGCGAAAGTGTTGCTTTTGTGCAGTAAACAGAAAACGTTTTTTTACACGTCTTATTTGTATGTTCAAATCAAATGTTATGAGGAGATACAGTATGTGGATGTGTGTGTCATGCCAGCAACATACAAGTTTTGTTAAGATGGATACATTGTGTTAATTATGCAATCAAGGTGCCAAACTGAGAGCGCCAGACTAGCTGTTGCCATTTTTCATGCTAGACTAAAGCTAGCATTTCAATTTAGGATAGAAGCATATGTTTATAGTGCAAATACTGTATACAAAATGAATTGAATGATTGTGACCACTTAGATACAGTGGTTGGAAGTAACAAAGTACAAATTCTTATATTATTGCGCCTTAGTCGTTTTAAGGTATTTTACTGTCCTTTTACATTTGAAAGCAGATATTTGTACATGCTATTCCTTACGTTGCCTGTTTAAAAAAATGGTGTAAATAGTGAGCGGTAAAGTCAACCATCTTGATTGACTGACCCTTTAGGTCTTACAGACAGAAACAAACTTTTTTTTTTTTTTAACAGTTATCTTTAGCTAATTTAGCATTTTTGTTAGTCAGTTTACAATGTTAGCAAAGCTATGGGAGCATATTGTTTTAATAGCATAAAAGTCAACGCTAGCTAGCTTAAACAACAACAACAACAGCAGCAGCAACATATGATGTGATTATTCTTTAAGTTAATAAAAGAGGGAAACTAATTTGGTTGCGGCAAAGGTTGGTTCATTTTTACTTAGGCTATGTACATTTCACTGTTTAATTGTATTTTTGCCACCTCTGCTCGACTATGTTGTCAAATCCAGTTTGAAGAAAGTAAAGTGCAATGTTTATTGCTGTCATTAGCGGTTCAGCTATAGATAACAGACTTGCATTTGTCAGCCATCAACCCAGTTTACTATGTAATGACAGTGTGAGAAGAGCAGCTGAATTAATGTGCCGTTTGCCGCTAAAGCCTCATCACTGTCACGCGGATGAGTCATACCATAATAATAAAAACAAGCAAGCTGCTTACCTTTACATGAACTTCCCTTTTCTTCATATCCTGAGGTACAAAGACATCCACCAATCGGAACCAGCCACTCTCCATCAGCACCGCAGTACATTTTCGGCTCTTCTCTCTCCTCTGATTGGTCGACACAGGACCCCCTAACCTCCACTAAGGACGAAGTGTCAGCCCCTGTCACTGTGTCCGGGAATGTTGCCAGATTCCGAATAGTCAGGGGGCAGGTTTTGTAGAAAACCCGAACAGACACCAAGGCGATGCAGGCGCCAACATCCTGGAAGGCCAAGTAGAAACCCTTCCTGTTTGTCACCTTCACGTCCCGCACCTCAGTGTTGAGTTTCATGATGCGGTCTCCAACGTCCACCTGGAGACAGAAAAAGACGATTGTTTACATTTCTTTGGGATTTCGTCACAAGTCTAAGGGGCCTATTCACTAAAGGTTTGCGTCGCCTTTGCACTGCGCTAACCGGTAAAAATCCAGGAGCGCCTAATTCACGAAACACGCGCAGGTGGGGAAATCTGTCAATAAGTGCATGCCAACCAAAATGTGCCACGGTGCGCCGGTGTTATTTACATGTATGTAAATTAGGTAATTTGCATACATTTGACGCAAAATATGCTCACCCCAATGCAAATGAGCAGCGTCTAATTCACTAACGCCAGCGCAAATAGCCACACTGACTTTGCGTGACCCAAATAAAGTTTTTCGAAAGCATGTATTAACGTGATGCAACCTCGATCCCGGGATCATGACAGCAGTGCATGCGGCACGGTGCACATCACTTTGCTGTCCACGCAGAGAGGAGAGAGTGAGAGGGAAATTTTCTTTGTAGGACACATAACGTAACCCGGGCTGATCGGCAATGGCGGGGAGGCATTTTACAATTATTTTTACGTGCCAGATGCATACTGTACGCCCACGCCAGCCTCTGAAAATATATTTTTAAAAAACGATCGCACCGATAATTTGTACTTTATGAATGAATGACATCGTTGTCGTCCTCTCTGCTGTGTACAGCTTAATGCCGCTCTCAACGTTTACTCTCGGTCCAACTTCACTTTCTGATAATGTCATCTTTCTCGCAACTGTTCCTATAACAACCATGTTCTTGGCGCAAATCCATTGCCATGTGTGGTAAATCAGGTGCAAATTTGCTCCAAGCTGTCAGTTTAGTGGGCGTGTTCGCGCCGCTATATGATTAGCACAATATCCTTCGTGAATAGGTGGGTAACTGGGCGCAGACTGCGGGTGCGGTTGTGGTGCAATATTTCGTGCTATTACCAAACGCAGCACATTCTTAGTGAATATGCCCCTAAATTGTCCATCGGTGTGAATGTGAATGGTCGATTGTCTACATGTGATTTATAACCAAATGGCGATCAGGCCACATTAACAGATTCCCTTTTCACATTTTTGTGTTAGACAGAGGTAAAATCAAATAAATAAATACAAATCCTGGATTCACACTTTCATCCTCAGCAAGAAGTAATTCATTTAATGGAATTTAATGGAAATCAGTAACACGGTGGTCTGTAATTCTCCTTCCTAACAAATAATCAAATACATAAACCCCCTTGGGAGAGGTAATTAGCAAGGGCTAAGAAATATTCCGGCATGGTCCGGCTAAGATAAAAGTGCTTGTTCCGCAAATAAAAACATCCCAGCTAAGTGCCGCAGGAGGCTTTTCTTGCAGATAAGAGCGAATTAAAGTGAGCGGAGGCGGGAGGATGAAGAAGTCGCTCGTTTACCTGAGTGAAGCTCTCGTCTGCCGCCACCGTGTCCACCTTAATGAAGCTGCTCTCTTTGATGAAGTTCTCCCTGTCTTCGTTGGACTCGTGGTAGTAGAGATTGAAAGTCTCCTGCGAGACAAAAGGGATTTCAGGAAGGGAGAGATCTATTCATCTCTGTCGCTGCTCATTTCCTCTCTTTATATGATAATGAGCCAAATTGAGCAATGGTGGGTGATCCAGTGGTGGTAAAATATAATAAATATCCATCAGGAGCAGAACTTAAGACTTAAAATTCCAGGATAACACTGTAATCGAATGATTTCAAAATGACAGACACCATACTCCAGCAATGATTCTAAGACTTGATACCTTGCAAGTGCCGGTGACCCCAGGCAGGCTGTTGCAGTCTCTGAGGGTAAACTTGACCTCCACATAAACCCTTTGCGCACCGGACCTGGGGATCCAGTCCGTCCTCAGCCAGTTGTTCTGATTGGGTTGCAAGACGTTACACACCTGGTACGTCCTGATGGGGATGTTCTTCTCGTCCATGATGCTCACTTCTTCCCACTGCAATTCCACACCCACACATTAGTAGGGATGTCACAATAGGGGCAATATCGTGATATCATGATATTAAAACTGCCACGATAATGTCGTCGTCATGTTCACAATATTTAAAAGGAACACCTGTTAAAAAAGTCAGGTTGATTTCCATTTGTGCAGTTCTAGTACCCTCTAGTGGCTAGTTTATTAGTGCAATGTAATTTTTATCTTTAGGGATGTTTTGGCCTTCTATGTTTAAAATCTAGGCTAATTGTCAGATGAAGGGGAACCTAATTTGCTTGTGAAGCGATCAATGTGTGCTTGCATTACCAAGTAAGTGCCTCAATTTTAATATTATGCTCTTTTTTTTTAAGTATGAGCTATATCTTTTCTTTTTTTTTTTTTTTTTACAATATTGTGATCTTTTTTAAATATCGCCAATACCCCCACAATATCGTGAAAATTATCGTATCGTGATGTTTGGATATCGTTACATCCCTACATATTAGTATTCTCAGGCTCTTTAGCAGTAATACAGTCAGTACATACAGCATGTAAGTCAACAGAGTGGAACAACCTTGAGGTGGTATGAATCAGAATGTTATCAAAATTTAACTATTTCTGGAATATAAACAATGAATATATATATATATATATATATATATATTCACTTTTAGTCATTTATTTATTTATTCATTTAGTTATGTTTTTTCCATTTATTAAGTCATTTATTTATCTATTTATTTATTTTGGTCACAGTTTTAGGTTACAAAAAATGAAAATAAAAACGGATTTATTTCCATTTATATTTATTTTTTTGGATATAATTTTCGAATTATATTTTTACATTCATTTTTATTTTCACTTTTTTTGTCAATTATTTATTTATTTAGTCATTTATTTAATTTTCATTTTGGCAGTTTTGGTCCTCCATACGGACCCTCGTGAGGATAAGCGGTTAGGAAAATGGATGGATCCAATTTGTTTGTTCAAACTTAGAGGTTCTGTAGTAGTTTTTATTTTCTGACAACAAAAGGAAAAAGTGGCAGAAAGTGAATGGTTGGATGGATGGATTGATGACAAAATGAAAAAAGTATGTCCCAAAGTTATGAATAATCAATGCATTTATTCCAAAAACTCAAGACTGCCAAATGGAGACGCTTTGAAATGAAGCTGCCAGAAAATGAAACCCAGGAGAAAAATAATAAAATGCTGTTAAAAACAAACCTCATGAGCATGAAATTGTCTTTTGTTCTGCAATTTCAGTCGCTATCTCTCTAGTCTAAAAGCTCAGAAATAAATAGTTTCACAAAACAGTGCATGCTGGATTTGGCGGGGGGAAAAAAAAACAACAAATAAAAAAAAACATTTGACCTAATATTCATTACGTTATTGCAGTGGTGTCCAAACTACGGCCCAGGGGCTATTTGTGGCCTGCCATCCAAATTTTAGAGGCCCTTAACATATGCAAAATCTTAGAATCGACACGGCCCATGACAACGGCCTGCATTGCACTATTTACTTTCTACAAGATGTGCTAAGTAGGGGGAGAAAAAAAATTCCTTCTCCATTCTCACTTCATTTTTACACACACCTAAAACTGTGAACACAATTATTGAGCTTCTGCAGCAAGAATGTCAACGTACCCCTTGCATTATTTGATTTTCTGTATGGGACCCTTGGGGGGGAAAAAAAGTGTGGACATCTCTGCTCTTTCTAATCAGAATACAAAACCAATTGACAGCCAAGTCCAAAAGTTAACTATTGATTTTAGTCTTAGTCGACAAAATCCCAAGAAGTGTAATAGATGACCTCCACATATTTCCCATGCTGCAAGGTATAATTGAATACAGTCGTTCAATGTTGCATCACTATTCTGCAGCGGTATCGCGTTTGTTGCCACTCAAGATTTTTTTTTTTTTTTTTTTTTTTTTTTTACAGCCACATTCCCATGCAAGTGAAGCAGGCTCAGCCTTCACTGCACCATCCATCTCAATCGAGGCAGCCACTTGCCTTGTACCGTGACCCCTCAAATGACCGCCGAGCCTCCCAACTCCAAATTGGCTTTTTATTGCCACTGAATAATAATCTGCTCTCTGCCTACAACCGAGAGCCACACAAACTTAAATGTGCCATGTCCAATGAGGGGCAACGGGAGGGTGTGTGCGCGCGTGAATGGCGGCGTGAGCGGGTGCGCTTGTGGGAAGGCGTGTGTGCGTGAACATGCGCGCGATGAACTTTCATCAATATGTCATCAGTGCTTATCTCGCCAGTTAGATAATAATAGCCTTTAGTGCTACAAGTCTATTAGTGAATTGACGATTCGACATTGTGTGTGTTGGTGGGGTCATTCGACAAAATGACAGAGTTTAATATGAAACTACAATATACTTATTACAGTCTTGTTAATGTGATTGTCATCTCATCCTTTGGGATGCCAGTAGGTCAATCTGTAAGGACTTAACTTAAGACAAGAGACTGGAGAATGGAACAATTAAGGTACTGTAAAGTTGTTGATTCAGTCTCTACATTGTTGTTGTTGTTACATTCACGCAGACCTCCACTTAGGGTTGCCAACTGTCCTGTTTTAGCCGGGACGCCCCATATTTTGGGCTAAATTGTTATGTCCCATACGAGACCTCAAAAGTCCTGTAAAATAATTCTCAATTCTTACACGAAATGCGGCAAACGGCATCTTTGCCATTTTTGGACCACAGCTGCTCCCGTAGGTTGACAAGTGACAAGGAAGTTGCTTGTAGCCAATAAAATGAGTCGTTGGGTGTGATGTTATGTGGAGATCTTGCAAGGCAAGAGAGGCACTTCCTGGTTTCGTCACAGCTTCATGTCGCCTACACTTTAAACACCGATCTGAATACATCGGCTGCAAACGTATCAGCGGGAGCAATACAAGATGTATTCTCGTACTATTTATGAACAAATACTGTGAGAATTTAGCTTGCTGGCAAGTTTCGCAGTCAGCGCTTAACACAGCAAACCGCACTCTACAGGTCCTAGATCAGCTAAAACGGCAATGTCACTAAGCACGGCACCTGTCAGCCAATCACAGGCATCAGGCATCGTCATGTGCATTTGTTGTAGCGGCTTATACTGCGTTAAGTGGCTAGAAAATAATAATAATAATAATAATAATAATAATAATAATAATAATAATAATAATAATAATAATAATAATAATGTGTAGTGTTGTCTGGTCGGTTAGGATGAGAGAATGGATAAACCTGTAAGAAAGAAAATAAAGAAAAGTCTCCATGTAAAAAGTAAATTTGGAGAGTCACGCTCCTCATTTGCATTTCATTTTTTTTGCACCTGTTTTTTTAGGTAAAGAGGCAAATTGTGATTTCTTTTAGGTTTAGTATGAGGTTACATAATGATGGCGTGCAGTAAGGATTAAAGGGAATGTACAAACTTTGTGCATTTCGAATCTAATCAGAATATACGCTGATTTCACACATCATGCTCACACCACCATGACACCGTGCCGTGCACCTGTCTCTTATTTCGGGATGAGAAAGTTGGCAACCCTACCTCCACTGTCGCATTATTCTTTCTGTAAATGGCATAATGGCAATGAATGGCATAGAAACAAGTTTAGAACAATCAAAAGGGTTTCAGCTAACCCTTGAATGCAGCCCGACACACTGACAGTGAGTTATACCCATGCTAGCAGGCTATCGCTAAGATAGCTCATCAGCATCTCTACATTACTTCTGGTTTCACTTTTATTTTTATTTTTTATCTATATGGCTGTGCACAAGTAGGTAGTAACTCAAATTCAAAATTTGTCGTATGTAAAGCCGGCATTTTTTTGTGCTTATTTGGGGAATATTTCCCTTGCTATCGAGCATTAAATTCAACAGCTAAGCAGCCAATAAAGCCCATCTAGACAGTACATCAATACCATTATCTTTGTGACTTCACTGCTGGCCTCTCACACCGTCACAGCAACATACGAAGGGAGTTTGTCCACTTGCGTGCCGGCGCGGGGTGGAGACAAAACTACAGCGCCCAGGCTAGCTTAGCGCGACCTAGAAGCTGGCGCAATTAAGCGGTTCAGAAAATTGATGGGTGGGTGGTTGGAATAACACCTTGGGATCTGCCATTAGTGTATGGGGGATCCTGGAGGTTAAAGTAACTTATTTTGAACTAAAAAGGAAAACCTTTCGTAGGTTACCACGGTTGCATTGCCATTAGCGCATCGGATACACACTGTTTTCAAAAAAGCTAATGTGGCTTGGCAACGCGCTTAGTGTAGATTATATAGCACAATTTACCATTATTATTAGGGGTGTGAATTGCCTAGTACCTGACGATTCGATTCGTATCACGATTCACAGGTCACGATTCGATTCGATACCGATTAATCCCGATACGAATTTATAAGTCGATTGTTGCGATTTTTTTCATTCAAATTTAGAAAATACTAATCAGTAAGCTTGTAGAGTGTAAGATTTATATGAAAATGTATTATTTATTTATCTGAAATTTCAGTCTTATAGAGGTTGTAATCTGTTTCATGTTTGAACAGCATTAAAATAAAATATTAAGGCTTAATGTTCCGTTCATATAACATTCTTCCATGCTCAAGGTGTGAATCCTAAAAAAATAAATAAATAAATAAATAAAAAAATCGATTCTGCCGATTATTGAATCGATTCGAGAATCGCGCGATGTAGTATCGCGATATATCGCCGAATCGATTTTGTTTTAACACCCCTAATTATTATCAAATTGATTTTTTAGGTATTTGATTGTGAGATGTTTTTAGGGAAAGTAAAATGAGTAACCCATTCAAATGGATTTAGGATTCGCAGTAAATGAATAGCAAACGTGGATTTGTGGTCCAAGTCCGTGTAGTTGAATTTCCAAATCCCCCAAACAACCTCCAGCCATCATTTTCTTTTTGTTTGGCACTTGTCCTCAAGGGCGACATGGGTTAGCTGGAACCTATCCCAGCTAACTTTGAATGGGGTGGGGGATACCCTACACTGGTCGCCAGCCAATTGCCAGGGGCACATATAGACAACACACCATTCACACAAATGGACAATTTAGAATCTTCAATGAACCCAACATGCAAGTTTTTGGAATGCCTGAGGAAGCCGGATTATCTTCAGGAAAGCCACTCAAACACGGTGAAAACATCCAAACCACAAAGGAAGGACGGAGCCAAGATTCAAACCTTGAACCTCAGAATTGTGAGGCAGACGTGTTAACCACTATCCAGCTGCCCCAGAACAAACTTCCAAAGCAGCGACAATACAGGCAAACAAAAATCAATAGTGCATACCATAATTGGTGTGTTTATGATCTATGTCAAGTAATATGTTCACGAAGAAATAAAATGTGTGTTGCTCATCAACTGAGAACTGTTTCCCACTCTATAACCCCCCTCCCAACATTATATTTTGTACTTCTTCAAGTTAAAATGTGCAATAGAGAGTTGAGCTTGAAGAGATGAAAATTTTATGACCGGTGTATGATGGGCCATGCTTGGGAGGGTTAATGCGCAGCACAAGAGTGTGCGTGCGTGTACAAGGGCATGAGCACGCTTCTCGCGTGGCATGCGTGTTTGTATGTGTCGTTGTTTGGAGGCCGGGCTGTAAAGAAAAATGAGGTGTGATGCCTCCTTGTCTCGACTCATTTGGAGTCTTTGTTAGCTGAATGAAAATCGCAGCTGCCAGGGGGGGGAGAAAAAAAAAAAAAAAAGCTTTAACCCTGCAAAGAGATCCCCTGTGATATGTGTATGTGAAGCAAGAAGATGCTGAAAGTGTCAGAAGGGGTGAGGGGAGCGGGGGGAGGGTGGCGGCTGTAATCAAAAGCTTGGTGTGTGCGGACCAGGACCCTGCCAATCAAGCGGCCTGCGAGAGAAAGAGCGTATAGAGAGCCAAGAAACTGGTGTCAAGTTCACCAATAGCTCTTAAACCAACAACGAGGTGAGAGAGTCAGCGCACAGTGAAAGTAGACGACGCTGAGGATTTTTGACGACGGATTCTGGCGAACGCACGGCAGGGAAAAATTGTCTAAAGAAACGACACCCACCAGCAGGCTGCTTTATGCCACGTGGCGTGCCAAACACAATGCCAACTAGCTCATATTAGCACTTAGGCTGGGTGGACAGCTCATTTTCAAATCTGTGGGATGAATATTTAGTTTCCAGACCTCATGCGTGCATGTCTGGGTGTGTTGTCCAAAAAGACAGCAGGTTGTCCAACGTGGATCTGATGAAAAACTAAAAAGGAAAAATAGAGAGCTCCCACTCACCCCTCCTTCTGAGGGACTCGCTGCCCATTTCAGCTCTCCTGGCACCGTCCTGGTATCCAGCAGGGTCACTAAAATGACACATACACTGTCAACAATGCTTAACAAAAAAAATGGTGGAAAAATACATTGTTCAGCCAAATAGTTGTGCAGCCACTAAATCAGCTAAGAACAAACGTGTAATTCACAGAAAGCATAAACATCACTTTATTAGCGTCTATGTGCATTTACATTTCTATACCATTATATTTTTCATGTACAATGATACCTTGAGATACGAGTTTAATTCATTTTGTGACCATGCTCGTAACTTAAACACTCATTTCCAAATCATTTTTTCCTTTTGCAATAAATGGAAATGCCATTAATCCGTCCCCCCCCCCCCCAAATAAATAAATAAATAAATAAATAAATAAATAAATAAATAAAATGTTTGTAATGCATTTTTTTTCTTTTTTTTTACAAACCCCCCAAAAAATTATTCAAAAAATTGCTGATAAACATTCAAAATGAGGGGACAATAGGGAAAAAAAATTCCAGGAAAAAAAAAAAAAAGGTAAAATGTTGGTGGAAAGTCAATGAATATGCCAATCTGCGGGTGCCAAATCGCGAGTATGCGTTGGTCAATTGCAGATGACTGTTAGTACTGTCTGTCTACATGTGCTGTTACACCATTTCTGTTCAAACATCAATCGCTTTAACATTGCCATATTGATGCTAGCCCACCTGAGGTGTTTTGCATTGTTTGTTAGCATTAAGCTAAGTGGACTTTCCTAAAGCAAAGTGTGATCTATCTATCTATCTATCTATCTATCACACGGCACAACTTTATAGAGAAATAACCCAAACATATCAACAAAAATAAAACTATTGGGTCACCTGGCAGAGACCAGAAGGAACATTTTGTAATTACAACCACACTTGTGGCAAGACTTTCTACAAATTAGAGAGTGTCTGAGGGAATTTTGTAAGTTCTGAGGTCACTCATGATGTTGGATATGAGTGAGTTTTTTTGGCTCAGCATTTCTGTTCTCATTCATCACCAACATGGATGACGCGTTGAGTCAAGTTCTTCCCGAGCAAACCCAAAATTTCTGGACCTTCGACAAAAAGGCTATTCCCATGCTTGATCAGATAAAAAACAGATTTTTTTGGCATGCATACATAAACGTGTCCCAAAACTTTTTGTCCATTTATTTTAAATTAATAGGTTACAAACTATTTCAAGACAAACCCACATGATACAACCCCAAATTGCATATAGGCAAGGAAGCAAACGCATCCCGGGCAAACCGGAAGTCCCGACTCCCAAAATAAGTCAACTTTTTCGCCATCCCAACCTCATGTAAGGACAGTCCCAGTCACGCGGACTTCTTACCTTCATTAGCCGGGTAAATCCTCGTCCTGGAACTTGAAACTATACTTATTATCCACATCAACGTCGTGAATGTTCGCCCTATATGCGCAGCCATGTGTGACCGAGTGAAGCGTGCGTGTTGGCTGCCGGCTGTGCGCGCTGGCTGCGGAGGATCCATCCCGGTGGGAAAAGTGTGTGTCAATGAAGAAGACGAGGGTGCAGTGCGTGTGTGCGTGTATGCGCGTGCGTGTGGTGGAAGTGAGTTGGATGCAGAGGATCGTGGGGCGGTCTCACACTCGCGTGCTTGCCGTAATGGTCATTCAAACTGCACGAGCCAAATGATATGCAGGCACCAGACAGACAAGAAATACGTTTTGAAAATGTGAAGAAAATATATAAATCTACAATAATGTTTTCTTCGAGTTCTTTCTCTCTGTTTTTTTGTTTTGTTTAAACACCCCCAAACTGGAAGATAAATATTTAATTCGCCCTATTTCTTACCCTTCCTTTATTTTTTATGTGGCGTTTCATGGAGAGGAATCCATAAAACTCCGCACAAAAATCACACGATTAAGCTTTTTAGGACATGAGGAAAAATGTGTCATCTCAGGCGTTTTAAGGTTTGAGGTGACTTACTGGTCTACTTCCACCGCATCACGAATGCTGCTGGCCCAGTATACATAACTACAGCGCCCCCTTTTGGTGGCTGTTCATGGAAGCTTTACAAGTGCCAATCAAATCTCTTCTTTGACGATCATCTTTTCTTGTGTGTAATCTTACTTGTAATAAAACACTATGTAATATAAGGGTCCATCTTGGAATAATGTACCACAACAAGTGAGAGCATTTTTTTTTGGGGGGGGGGGCACAAGACAGCATGCAAACACTACAAAGTGAAACAAAGAACAAGAACAGCTTCATGACCTGTCCTCCTACACTGTCCCCTTCCTCAAAGAGAGCCGAGAACAATCGCTCTTGTGAAATCACAGCATAATAAAGTAAATGTTAAACTACAGCAATTTTTTGTGTGTGTTTTTCGCTTTCCTCTCCGTTAAACTGCAAGCAGGAAAACATAGATTAGGATAACATTGATTGGGGGTAATTTTTTATGTAATTGACTATAATCTGATGAAAGTCAAGTTAAAATGAATTAATCCATGATGTCATGTTGATGTGGTCCTCAACATTTTGCGGCATGTTTTGACAAACAGGTTACTGAAATACATAAAAACAAAGTATTCAAAATACACCTTACGTGACCACACATAGTTGTCATAATTAGTTGGAGTCAGGACATTGTAGTCAGGCTCCTAAAAAAAAAAAAAAAATCAATGTCTACCATTTCTATTTCGCTATTTGAGGACATTCAAAAGTTGTATGTAAACTAGCCGATTGAATGACAAGATAGCAAAAACATGATTAGTTGATTAGCCAACTTCAAGCATGAAGCCTCAATGCAAATATGACTCAGGTGACAAATTGGTTCAACCTCAGAAGCAGAAATTGTTTTCATTGCAGGCCTGGTTGTCATTCTGGTTGCCCTCAGAAGACTGTGATAATTGAGAGAGAGGGATGTAATGAATTGCTTCAAATTTTGTACTTGCACATTCCAGCAGACGGTCTCAAACTCGGATTCAAAATGGATGGGTTGTGTCAAGGAGGGCATCTGGCGTAAAAATTGTGCCAAACAAATCATTCAAATGTCAAGCTGTTTGTTGGCACTCCCGGTGTAAGTTTAAACATCAAATAAATAAAGTTTTGTATTTAAAACTAACACATTGCCATAAAGTCCTCTAACACTAACACATAATGAGAAAACGCCATAGACAGGTAAAGAAATAGCATCAGTGTTGCGATCTTCTAACAACAGACTTCTGAGCAACATTTGTAGACAGATAATATAACAATACACAAAGGCATATGTCCTTTATCCTCTGCAAAGAAAAACTAATATTACTGCACCTTATCGAGAAGATAATGCTAGCTCCATGTCCAGTACAGCCATATGTCTGTATTATACTGCCCCCAGGTGGCCAAGGCGAGCATGTCAGAAGGAGTAGCACAATGACTATTGAACTGAAGCAAAAATGGTTTCATTTCTTGACAATCTATTTAATTATGTCAGTACTGTATTTGTTGAAAAGTACCATATTACAGTGTGCTATTTTCCCTCTTAAAAAAAACTAATTCCAAGTGTTTTCTTTATTTTATTTTATTTTTAGGAGGCTGGAATGAATTATACGTATCTCAAGGCACCACGGTATCAAGGTTGCTGTGTGTGTGGTGTGTGTTTGCATTTGCATTTGCAAGCTCCAGTCTCCATCTTGCTTTTTGTCTTTGCAGTTGCTTCGCCGAAACCATGTCGATCCCGTGTAAGGCATTCTAATGAGCCCAGGAAGAGCATCTGGCGCTTTGAGACGGCGAAATAAAAAGACGAAAAAAAGGAACTCCCGCATTCGACGTGCCACTCTTCCCCCTATCCGCCATAATACCATTTTCACGTTTCTTTCTCCCCCAACGCCGCGATCGAGCGCGCAATCACAAAGGCCGAATTAGCCTAGGCGAGGAACGTGACTTCGCCCAATGGCGTCGGGCGGCAAAAGGCGAAGGCCTGTGGCGTCAATGGCGTGAGTGGGCGGAGCTGTTGTTTCTGGTCATTTGTGTCACCGAAGTTTTGATTGATGACTCTTGGGATGTATTTCCCACTTCTCCTCTGAGATTCGCTCTCTGGAGGAAAGGGGGGTCCACAGCGGGCCCTTGGCACTCCATCGTACTAACACGTCTACACACACACACACCTTTTGTTCAATGTTGGTCCCCAGATGGCTGCTGCCCACACATCTGTATTGTAGCTCGCACACAGATGGTGTGCGTTTGTGTATTTTTACATGCTAACATGGACGCACGCATGTCTAATCCGACGAGATGGGCGACTGGAGGAGATAAAACGGTTTCCAAATGTAAACGTGTGTAAGAAAAAAAAAGCCCAAGGGACGGTAGGTGTGTGGGCGGCGAGCGAGACGAACAAAGGGGGCTGGGAAGAGAGACCAGGGACAGAAGCTGATTGGACGGGGGGGCGTCGGTGGAGTATGGATGCTGGTGGTGATGGGAGTGCGAGTGGGGGGTTGCTGGGCGTATGAAAAGGATCTTGCCTCAAAGCATCGCTAAGATATTCCTGGAGTGATTTTGGCTTTCTCTCAGTTTGCAGCCCAACACGGGCGGCCTCCGTCACTGTAGCACCTAAATTGGTTTACAGGCTCATTCCCACCAAGCAGTTTCACAACGGTTTAAGAGGCAAGTGATCTCAAACTCATGAGAGGAGCTAGACTGGGGGTCTGCAACCTATACGGATCCAGAGCTGCATATTAGGGATAGGCCGATAATCGGCCGGGTCTATTATCGGCGCCGATGTTGGGCATTTTGATGAATGTCAGTATCGGCCTGTCTTCAAAATATGACGGACAATAAAATGTAAAGCGAAAACCTTTTTAATCTCAGCAAAATATTTATTTAAAATTTCAGTTAACTTTATAAGAGATGCTGCTGACCCTGGGAACTTTCTGAACCTTTTGTTTTTGATTTCAGGTATTTTTAAATTTTTGGAAAATAAATATTTACTGTAGAAAACTATAAAGCTACGGTATTTACTTGTTTAAGTTTCCATTTAACTTTTTGGGAGGTCACTGAACATTTTTTTATTTTACTTTTTTTTTTTTACAAACTTAAATTGAAGTTTAATGTGCAAGATTTAAAAAAAAATCTACATTTTGAAAAGGCTGAAAATTTGTTCAATAAGCAATAATTCTTTAAGACATTACAACAAAGTCAAGATTGGCATTTGTATTTGAAAATATTTTGACGCCAATATTTTTCCTCCTTTTTACTGAAAACGAATATCGGCTTCAAAAATTGGTTGTCGGCCTCCTTGACTATTAATAATAAGCATAATACTAAGCATAACAATAAGCAAAACACATTGGTCTATCTCTACTGCATTTGACTCTTTTTACGACCCAAAATATGCGTCACAGGTGCTGATGTGTGACACTTGACCCCTGGTAGGTCACCCACGGATAAATACAAGAAAAATTCCTGAGAAAACAGAACGTTTAATATTAAACCCTACAAGAACAAAAGCAGTGACAACAGCACCCGACTCAAATGATTTGTGATGATACACCTCGTCATCATTGGCTACAGGTGATCGCTACATTGGTTGGCCAGTCTGTGCTGCAAGGGAATTTGGTGCGCTCAGTAGTCAACGTACTTAACTGTTGTGATGGTACGTCATTTAATTTATTGAGTATTGTAATCCCTTTATACTAAGTGTGCTAGTGTGCTGGGCAAAAAAAGACAAATATGTGCAATATGAATTCACATGTATGGTGTTCCGCAGGGTTCATTCCTGAGGCCTCTACTGTTCTCATATCTGTTGACCCTGGGTTCCATGATCTGAGTCTCAATTTTTCATAGGCTATCACAAAAACCTGGCATTTGAACAGGGGTGTGTAGACATTTTATATTCACTGTACATGAATGACACTGAAATTTGTCACAATGATTGTCCGAAGGGAAAAATGAAAAAATAAAACAAACAAAATATGAGAAAAAAAATGCGTATTTAAAAAAAAAAAAAAACACACAGAAGAAAATATGCATTAAAATATTTTTTAGATTAACGTGTATTTTTGAGGTAAAACTGTACGGTACAATATGTGTGTGTGTGATTCCATAAACATGGAGTCAACGTGATGAGCTATTTATTCGCTCCCATCTCCCCCCATCTGTTCAGCTGCCATTTCTGTCTTCAGAGGGATACAACAGAGGAAGAAAGCGCACAGTCAAGATAAACCGTCAAGTGGGGGAAAAACATTCTTAAGACAGCCATGGAGATCTGTTGTACATCTCGACAACAAAAGTATGAGGACAGCTGGCCTACCAAAAGGGAAACTATTGGAGTCGTTCCCACCTTTTCAAATAGAACAGCTTCCACTCTGGTGGAAAACTTTCAACATGATTGTGGAAATCTGGATGACGATGTACGAAGCGGTGTCTATTTACCTGGAAGAATATTTGTTGGGGTCAGAGGTCATTGATGCCCACAATCTCTGGTTCAGGGTGTGGGTGAGGTCTCTCAAGGACAGCTATGCTGGAACAAAATGGTTCTCACTAAGTTGGAAACTTGGAAAAAAAAGATAAAATAAAAATAAACTTCCACATAAAACTTGATTTGTGTTTTATTTGATACATCTGGTCACAGTGCTTTAAAATTAGTACATTTATAACTCTCAAATATATAATCATAAACAGATATGTCAAACATATTAGTATTTCCAAAAATCAGAAGGAACATTTCCCACTATTAATAACTATAGGTGTCTCTCCTAGCTCAAGAGAGATCCTGACGTTGACGTCACGCGTCCCAAAATGGCCGTTAGCGCAGCCATTTTGGCAGGATAGAAAACGCATCTTCCACTTTGAGTAAACGGCAAATGCCACACTTGAACAATGATTGACAGCTGTTGTGAACTAGCTGCCACAACAAGAAAAGGCAAAAAAATTAAAAAATAAAGATCAGCATGCTCCAGACTACCGAAAGAAGAATCAATACGTAGCCGATATTGCACTTTGGGTGGCTGCTGAATCAGCAGATGCTAACTGGTTAGCACACGCAAAAATTGGGAAAATTATCTGTTTCGTTCATTTGTGCTGCTACGGTTTAATAGATATTACACAGTTGTATTTAATAACTGACCAACACCATAACGACATAAATGATGGCGGTCAGCAATTTGACGCAAGTGTTGCTCACTTGTGTTAAACTGCTAACTCCGATGACATTTTGAGCACACACAAAGGGGAAATAAATCCAGATTGTACAAACTTGTCAAGTCTTTGTATGATCAGATTTGAAAGCATTCACGGGCAACAGCGGAGCTAATTCCACATAGCAGCCTTGCCGAAGCAGAGGTGGGGGGAAAAAAAGCATTCTGACACTTCATCGGCAATCTAAACATGTCTTTTCAGCGTCTCATGGACTCTGTTCTCCGGGACATGCCGTTCGTCTTCGTCTACTTGGATGACATCCTAGTGGCCTGTGCAATATATGTGTCAAATTATATACATCAGGGTTTTAATGGGGGAAAATTATACTCCTGAAATATAAATAACTTGTATTTAATATGATATGTTTGGTTTTATAGGGTTAAGGGATCAGGAGTTATGTGAAATTATGTAAAACAATTCAAATTATTAACAAGGTTAACTCAGTTTTACATACTTTCCCTGGCAGCTGAACTAGCTGCTCGTTTTGCAGCCAAACTTAGAGGAGAGTCGCTGGCGCGAAGACGGACAAAGTCGGAATTTTAGGTAGCTTTACTTAAAAAGTTGCTTGACCGTACGCTGGAGAAATCTAAAATAAGTGGAGCACTTTGCTAAAGCTAAATTCAAACTCCATATTAGTTGTACGTCTTCAGCAAACATTCTATTTGATCTTTCTACATTAACTTGAAGTAAATACCAGTACTTGTTATAAGCTTTAGAGAATATAGTAGAAGTACAACTTTTGTCCACAATGCATGACACTACTATGTGAGCATCAGGGTTTATAACATTTTTTTTCATTAGAATTAATTTTCATTCGGCGTAAATGAAATTTGGTGTCTCTTAGAAAGAAAAAAAAAGAAAAAAAGAAATTCGGTGTTAATTAATTTTTAGAGTGATATATATGAAATTTCGGTAATTGACAGGTGATAGTGAAGGACACTTCTTCTGTGCAAGTTTTAGTTCATTTTATAAACATAAAATGTACTTTCAGCTAGTTTTTCTTTTAAAGCTCTCTCATTTTTATTAAATTTGTTAAAGAAAATGGTGTTCCAATTTAGTTATTTTCATGGGCTATAATAACCTTGGTGATCATGGAAAATAAAGGGCATGTAAGGGTTAATAGGAACAGACCGACTCCATTGGCATTCAGCGGAAAGAGTGAAACCCATTTTGACTGAAAACCGCGATAAGTGAAAATTGATTTCTATATCTGCACCTTAATCCATGATCCTCACCAAAATTGTATGGTTTGCATTAGGGGTGGGAATCTCTGACATGAGGCCGATTCGATATGTATCTCGATACACAAGTTGCGATTCGATTGAAAAACGATGATCTTTCAGAACAGAACGGTTCAATACGGTTCGATTAAGTTTGGGAACGATACAATTTTCGATTCGATATGATTCATTTCAATATTCAAAACTTATAGTGACATTTGTTGCTTGTAAACATTAATCTTAAAACACCACAAATTTTTACAGTATCTACAAATGTGTTAAAAAAAGAACAACAACAATGTCTTCTATATTTTTATATATTGAATCAATTATTTAAATGGACCGGATCAAAGGGCTGGGCGATATGACTGAAAAATGTATCAGTTTAAATATTTATTAGTTGTTATTGACAGTTATAATTGTTTTTTGTTTTGTTTTTTTAATTCAAAATCAGGATCAGGAAAACAAAAGGCTGATAATTCAATTTGAAATATAAATATTTAACCTTTAAAAAGACACCAACACAATTAAACAGAATATGTCCACATTGTGAAGTATTTCAGAAACATAAATTTAAGACATGAAATAAACCTACCGTCCAGCCAAAAGAAATATGAAGCCACCTTATGGAACAATAAATCTATCAAACACATTTTAACCACTTAATATATGCAAAAATATTTCCAAAAGTGCCCTAACCTTTTTATCAACAATTTTTGTTTTTAACAATTTTTGTTTTTCTTTTGCCATCATATTCATTTTTGGTTAATGTATGACATCTTTTTTTGTTTTTTTAATCTGAGACACGATGATGACAACGGAATCACTACTGTTTGTTTTGTTTTTTGGGCTGTCGTTCATTTTGAGTTTGATAACGTAATTGCGGGCACGTCTCAGTTCCCTGCTGCTCATGCTAGTTGTGTACATTGACAGGGAGCCACAAACTGAGAAATGAGATACTTGCAGTGTGCTTTTAGCTTAGCTGGTGTGTTGGCTGTGGGACATACCTGTGTCGTTTGAATCCATGCATTGGATCGTCACGGGAGTTGTTCTTTTTGGCTCGCGCGCAGTACCAACGCCGGCCCGGGACATACAAGTGCACCGAGAGGACTCGATAGCCATGGGAAATACCGAGATGTACGGCACCGGCTTCTGCTAACTGTCTCCATTTGTATGTTGTCACTCGTTGTGCGCGCGCGCGCCGTGTCGCGAGCACGGCGTTGACGGTAGGCTCCCCCACCCCCCAAGGTGCGTAACGTCTTTGCATTATGTTTACAACATCCGGGGAATGAAGCGTCTCTGAGCGCTACTTTGCTGGCTCTCTGTAAACACGGAAGTAGCTTGAATAGTGCTGCTACTGAAATGTAAACAAAACAAGTAGAGCACGGTGCAGAACTCTTGCTATTGTTATGAAAACCATAAAACCTCACTCGCAACCGATTCACAGCAACGCGATATCCGGTCCACAGCTCTACAAGCAATGTATCTAAGGATTCCCGGCGGATTTTGTATCGGTTGACAAGTCTGCTACCGATACGGCCGTTTAGCTCCCCTTGACGACCGATGGTTCCGGTCGAATCGGTTTTTTGTCCCACCCCTAGTTTGCATCCGTATGGTCGCGGTAGCATACTCAACATAGGGTAACTGTGCTGCTTTGTGCAAACAGGCGTTGAGAGGATGCATACGAGCGAGGTTTGCGTTTGGCTTGCTGTGCTCGCCAGAGCGCGTCTTAGTGGCGGTCCAAGCGTGTGTGAGGGGTTTCCATTGTTCCTCTCCTCCTTATCTGCCGTCTTGGCGGAGAGCCTGGACCGCGTTCTCCCCTCAGCGATGTGACCCGGCCCGTCAGATAACAGACCACCCTAAAAATACTTCTCGGTGCACCCCCCTCACCTCTCCTGGCGTCAGGTATCCTCAGTAGTCTGCCGAGGTTCTGTCAGACTAAAACACCTCGGGCCGCCTTGTGATGTCACACAATACAGCAACCCCCATTCCCATTTCTCTCCTCGGCCTGGAGAACAGAAGTGCAACTCAGACTGTTACATCACAAGTTTTCTTATCGTTTTGCTACAATAATTCCTCATCACCCCCGCAGCTCTTGCAATCACCCACACTGTGGACACGCAGATGGGATGTAGGAGGAGATGGAGAGGACACAAGCTTCTGGGCTCACTAACAATTCCACATCAAGTCATTTACCGATACGCTTCACAAAACAAAAAAACAAAAAAAATGCGGAGTTCGTTGTTTGGCTTGTCGTACAGTTTGACTGTCAGGAAGAATTTGCATAAAGTGTTTGAAGTTGACGCCAAAAGCCTTTTAAGAGCTTTTCATCTCTGTTGTGAAGCACTATTACTACAGTATATTGAATTTTTTTTCTCAAGACATTTCTTGGTTATTTCTTATGTTTTAACTCCACATTTGGCATGTGAGGTTAGAGGGTTGTTGTTTTTCTTCTTCCCGTGCAAGTTCTCATGTGCGTGTGTGAGAGAGTGTGCACCCTCGCCTTTCTTTTGGCCCAAACCCACGCAGGTGACCAGAGGGGGGCTTCATGTGGGTGGACAACTCAATGGTGAGCCTTTCTATTCACCCTCAACCTCGTTCCCAACTAAAAAATAAAATAACCCCCACCAATCTTTTCTCATGGAGAAAAAGAATAAGACTTGGAGATAAGCGTTCTAAAAAATATATATATTCGCTCCAGACCCAAATTAAGTCCCTGGGACCCAAACTACAAAATTTCATGCACTGTAATTATTCGAGTGTGCTCAAATTTTGGTGAATAAGTAGCCGGAAATTACACCAGTAAGTGGCAAAGATGTGTTTTATGTTATGTTGTTTTAAAAGATTGTTTTTCTTACATTTTGACAAAAAGTTTCAAGTACGCAGCATGTGTGCAATTACACTTTATTCTTGTGCAGCAAAATGAAGGACCCCAGTACATACATATCTAATATTCTGAATATATGATTACTCTAGTATCCTTTTTATGGAGAATTGTACAAAACATTGAATATATTTCTTTAAAAAAATCCCTTTTGAAGTTTGTTTGGGTATAAGTTATTTTAATAAAGTTATTTTAAAAAACAAAGGCAAAACTATGCAACAATGTAAAACAAAAGTGTGCCCGTTTGATGATCCATAAAATTCCCAAATTTGTAAAAGTGTTTTCAAATTAACTTCTCATCATTGCTGTTAACATTCCACTTGAAAAAAATAATAATGATTTGATCCCGACTAGGCTCAGTCCAAATGAGGAGTGGCTTTAATAAATAGAACAAGCAGTAAGATCACGTGAAGGTGTTTTTTTTTTCTCAGGCTGACAAGCTGGTGATAAGAGCTTGTGTTTGGTAGGTTAGCGAGGATTAGCCACTCAAATCTCATGATTGTCCAGTCTATCACCATTTAGCAGTACACACAATAAAGTATATATTCACTATATAGTACACATACAATAAAAGAGGGGTGAAAACAAAGCCTTGCATTTTGGAAATCACAATACGTGTGTGAATTTATCTCATGGATGGACCCACCTCAGTGTTACGCCATTGCCAACCTCCCCGGAGTGGATTGGCCCAAACAAACAGCGCCCCCCATTGGCCAGAGAAGGCGAGCATCATTGACGTCATCTCCAATGTGGCAGGAGACGGAGGAAGGTGCTACATGTTGACGTGTAGGACTGTGGAAGGGCAGAGGAGGGCACTAAGTCCGATGAGAACAACATGAGTCACCAGCTCTCGTACAGTCATCTTCTTCAAAGTTAACTACATTCTTTTGAAAACAGAATAGCTGAGTTTTAATACTTGTGGCTGGAAACTGACCCAAAAATATTGGATTTGGATCAACACTCACTGTACATAAGAGGCACACAATTGAGGGAGACCCAATACATGAGCTGTTTAATGTTTTTCAGTTTGTACACTATCAGGTGATTCTAATCGAAAAGCGTAACAGAATGGAACTTAAACATCAAACACCAACCAGATATTTCAGAAAAAAAATACACTTATCAAGTGGTAAAAATATTGATGATGTCAGGTTGGACTGAAATGATCATCAACTCTACACTCCCATTCCCTGACTCCCACGTCACTCACCAGACCAGGTCCCGCCTTTTATACACAAATGCACTCAAAGTCACTGATAATATAGTGTGGAACGTGAGTCACTATGACTTGCACATTTTGGATATACTTTACATGCAGCACACAGTATGTTGGATGAGCAAACCTAGCCTCGTAATTCGAAAACATGTCTCATAAGTAATGTTGCTTTGATTGTATTTTTAGCATTCTATATTTATGTCATGGATGCACACATAACCCCAAGTTAAAGATGCTGTGAATGTTCTACATTTGGAGTCGTCACATTTGGGCAGATGAAATAGGTCATGTAGAGGAGGAGGGGGTGGGGTAGCTGTGACAAGCTATGGGGGGGGGGGGGGAATCCAGAACCAAAAGAAAGAAAGAAGACTGCTGATGAAGTAAAGCACCCATACCTGCACTTCAAGACACAGCATGAAATTATGACAGTGGATATTAGTCTTGTCTCCCGTGGGGCAAGTATGGCAAGACAAAGGCAATATTGTGTGTAACAAATTACACTGGTGCAATTATGCATGCATGTGATCTAAATATTCCATAAATGACAGCAGAGGAGGGGGACGTTAGGGTTTATTTCAAATGAAGGGAGGAAGTGCTGTGATGTAGCACATATGAAAAATATTCACGGCGTGATTATGAACCTAGTAAAGCATGCATACAGATGAGAGCACTGGAAAACGAAACGAGCGGGCCTAAAGCAATTCATCAGTGCAGACTGGTGCACTGATACTTTGAACAGCCCGCATAAACACACGTCACGGTTGCATAATGGCCCAGTAGAGGATAAATGTGTAAACTGTGAAGCGTTGGCTGTCATTGTGTGATAATTGCACTTCCTGCTCTCTGTATGGGAGCTAAGCGTTACAAAAAACACAATTGCAGGAGTTGTCTGTACCGTAAATGGTTCTTTTGAGCAATGGTTGTCAACTGTTGTGACCCTGGGTCTCACATTTTCCTATTGTTGCCAGGTATGACCCACTTTCGCACAAGTTACAAACAATAAGGAACACGCACAAACATGTATTGGACACCCTAAAAATGTGTATTACACTGCATGTTTACGTGTTCAGAATGACTTTCTGAGCGACTTTTTAAGTTACTGAAGATGAATATTTTTTTTTATTTTTTTTTTATTTTTAAGTACATCTTGGCACTGATGTATTTTATTTTAGGAAAACATAACATCAATCAGTCTGGATGTTCAAATGCTGCTTTAGTTGAAAAAAATAAATAAAATAAAATAACATTTTCGTGACAGGCATGCATCAGAAACTCATTCACTCCCAGCCATTTTCACATTTCTCAATCCCGTTCGCTCCCGGCTGTTTTACTGGATTTTGACTGATTTTGCAAGGCCCACAGACTATTGTGTTCAATTGCTATAAAAACATGGAAAAAACATCACCTCCCAAAAGAAAGAATAAAGTCTCTTCTTTCATCAGGAAAAAACAGTAAGTTTCTATCTGTTTCCGTTTTGCAGCAATTAGCATTAGAAGAGAGCTAAGTTTCATCAGTTTTCAAAAATCTATTTAAAATTGTAAGTAATTGAGCTTTTTTTCCTAGATGGCCCTGGTTGATCTCTTTTGCTCTGCTGCCACCTGCTGGCCGTTTGCGTAATAACTACCATTTCTGCAACTGTTCTTTGCAGTTGAGAGGCTGCATCAAAGCCTTCTGTATGCTCTCGCATAAAAAACCCAAAAAAAAACAAAAAACAAAAAAACGTATAAATACGTCTTTGGGACACTTACAACATTAAAAAAAACGTATTTACACGTTATTGGGAGCAAATGAGTTTTTAATTATTGGGGTGTTTGGCAAGATTGTTATGTTCGATATTTCACTGTCGTGATCCTGCAACATGACATACTGTAACCCGAATGTGTATGCAAGTCAGAACATACCCTGTTGTATCGCTAACCTATGCTAGCACAGTACTAAAGTCAAAATTAAAGTATTGTTTTCTATAAAAAAAAAAAAAACATAAAACAATCAGCGCTACATGAGTGTGCCTTTTTGTACCACGTGACAACATCTTCTCATACCATCTGCAACCTCAAAACTTTGTATGTTGGTATCATCATAAACCAAGGACCCCCAGTATTTTTTATTTTTTTATTTTTTTTTAATTTAACCACTGGTCCGCGACCTACCAAAGTAGCACCGTGACCCACTTTTGGGTCCCGACCCACCAGTTGAGAATCACGGCCTTTAGTGTACGTAGCCCCCGCCCACAACCAGTCAAAGCCACGATACAGAAGCACCCTACTCCCTTTACATATTTTTGCATTAAAAGCACTATTTTTTAAAAGGTCTTTATATGCACTTAAAGGGATACTTTACTTGTTTAGCCATTTTTGGCAGTCAAACATTAATATTTTGCCTATAATAAATTTGATATTTTCATTATTTTTCATGTACAATTAGTACCTTTAAAAACACATTTTGCAACTTGCTGTCGACTGAAAATGACATCACAAGGACTCAGGTAACCAATCACAGCTCACCTGTTTTCTAGGTTTGGCCATGCCACATTCACAAGCTGAGCTGTGATTGGTTACCTGAGTCCTTGTGATGTCATTTTCAGTCGACAGCAAGTTTTTTTTTGTTTTTTTTTAAATCACTCACTCACACGCGAGCTCAATTCATGTAAGCCACATGGGTCTCCCAGGTGGAGGAGCGAACCCACGCCAACCGGCACCGAAGGCAAGTGACGGTTCCACTCCTCCACCTGGAGCCCCAGTCGACAGCAAGTTGCAAAATGTGTTTTTAAATGTACTAATTGTACATGAAAAATAATGAAAGCATCAAATAAATTTTAGACAAAATATTAACTTTTTATTACTATAATGGACTAAATAAGTGAAGTATCCATTAAAATAATAGTAATAACACATTTAAAAACATTTCAAATGTACTGAGGGAGAGCAAGAGGAGGACTGGATGAGGCAAAAATATTGTACTGTGTACCAATCCCTGTGTTTACATTAAATCAAAGTAACAAGTTCAACTTATCAACTGAAAATATACATCAATATTCATATGCAAAGATGTACATTATAAACAGAACCTAAAGCTGGTGAGGTTGAAGAAGACTGAGACATTGAACAATCTTACCATTTTCAGGGAAAATGTGGCTAAAACGCTTCAGGTTTCCTTTTCTTCTTTCAAATTTGCAGTGTTAAACATAGTCGTGTGCTGCCACATAGTGGTCAAAAGTGGAATTACATCCCCCAAATGATCATTGAGTTATAAGTGGACAAAATACATGTTGTAACTGCAGTTATTGTTACCCCTTAATGTATCTAATTTTATTTAACGTAATAGTGTTTCCTTGTGAACTTTTATTTTGAAAGGTATACTTCCGGTTGGTCTGCGCTTACACTTTCAGTTTTACGCTTCTAGAAGTTTCCAAAACACAGACCTTGCTAAGAGACTGGCTACAATGCACATATGATGCTACCTATTTTGTCTCTACTTATTTTAAAGCAAGAAGATTGAAGAAGACGATTTACTCCTCTTTATATAGCACGCAGCCAACGAGGTATTTATAATTTGTTTACTTGTGTACTTATTTCTTTTCTTGAGATTCATGCTGCGCATGACTTTATACTTTATGTTAAAGTAGCTATGTTCTCTGTGTGTTGTTTAGTTTTCACGGTGGTGATGACATTTAAGGAAAAGTCAAGCCTTAAATAAACCAGCTGTAAAGGAAACCACTTGTGTCTGTTCGTGCTTGGAGGGAGTAACACATGTAATCCGTGAAATGATGGGATTGTGAACCCGTAATTGAGGAGGCTTTACTGTACTGAATTGTCAACATGGATTTGAGAGATACGCTCACTGTAACAAGTCATTTTAAATACTGTGGTACCTTGACTTACAAGTTTAATTTATTTTTTGATAAAGCTCATTACACAATTTACTTGTTTACTAATCAATTTTACTCTTTGAAAGTAATTGAAATTTCATTACAGTAATTTGTTTCAGGCCCCCAAAAGTGATCACTATATTTTGTTGCGAAATATAGCAATGCATTAAGGTGATAAAAGAGAATGCAAAGAAACGTTTTTCCCCTCAAGTTTAATGACTGTACATACTGTACTATTGTGTGTTGAATGTGTGCCTATTAGAGCTGTGGTCAAGTGAGAGGCATTGGGCTCACCAGTTATTGTTCATTGTGAGCATCTAAGTGTGAATTGTGGCCTACAGCAGCACCTTTGCAGCCATTTTTGTTTATTTCACTCGAGTTAAATTGTGGCTCACAACACAAAGCAAAAAAAAAAATTAACCAAGTTTCTGCTAAGTACCACATAAAGCTTCCAAAACAACCCTCAAAGTTCCGATTAGAAACATTTGTGGTGCAATTAAAGAAATTGCCAGTTGGAGGTCATGAATCTGTTGAAATGCAATCATGCTAATAGTTACTTCTGTGGTCATTCTGTCAGCCTTAATGCTTAATAGTTATGATTTAAAAAAAAAAGAGTATCTTTGCAATGAATGTAGAATACATCAAAACACTGAACCTTTGCGCTTTTCAGTCAAATCTGCGTGGGGACATTACTTCACATAGTGGCACCCGCCTGTAGTATTTAAAAAGATGCCAATCAGCTGGAGGGGGCCTTAAAATGTTAAATGAGTCGTCCTGCCTGCTAGCTCATGCAAATGCATGACGCGTCTGTCAAGAAGGCTGCCGAGTTTGCTATTTGTGCTCTGGAAGCCACAGGGCTCGACCATGCTCGCAGTCACGCAAGGTGACTCCATTCACTCGCTGCAATAACTTTGTCTCGCCACTAAGTGGCAAAAGAGATCCATATTCTAAACCTTCAACCTGGTTTCCATTTATGAAGGTAAGCCCAAAATGATTCATAACCGGGGCAAGTCATTTTTTGATTTGATGAATGAACGTGAGAATGGGATAATGAATCTTCTGGTATATGAAATGACCCAAGCAAAATGGTTCATAATGTTTCTCAATATAGTCATTTGTAATGTTATAGGCTACATTTATACACATTTATACAATAGATAATAATGCTCTATGCAATATGGTAGCTAATTGGTTAGCAGTAGCACACCTGCCTCACATTTCTGAGTTAAGATTCAAATTTTGGCTTAGGCCTGATCGTAAAGATTTCATCATCATTATTATTATTATTATTATTATTATTATTATTATTAGTAGTAGTAGTAGTAGTAGTAGTGTATGAGTGTGAATGGTTGTGTTGTGTGCTTTATTTATTTATTTATGTATTTACTGTATTTATTTTGTACACAGGAGTATTTAAAAAAAAAAGAGTTTTTGTGCCATTTTGCGAGTGAACACAGCTGATTAACTTCCTGGCCAATGAAAGTAGTTTGATATTACAGAAACAGAAATTGACTGGCTTGAGTTCGACCAGGACGAGCAATCAATAGCCTTTATCATTCCACTTTTTTCATGAACGTGGCATATGTTCTTTTGACAAATGATCCGGTTGATGAAGGTGCACTCTAAGAAGAGAATTGTTGAACCAAATTAAGATTACAAATTGAATTGCTGACCAATTTAATAAAATTGCTTAAATGGGGTACCGCATGAATGCTATTTTCAGTTGAGAGGGGAAAAAAATAAAAATAAAAAAAATCGTTGCCATGGTAACTCATCAATGCGGCGTTTCATTGATGCGGCCTTTTAGTGTGGTTGTAACTCCAGGTGAAACTACTCTGCGTTGATCAAACTAGCTCAAATAAGCTGCCCTGGAACCGAAAATGCAGAGTTTCCTATCTCAGGGTATATATCAACTCGTTTTTCAGGGTTAGTCTCGATGTTTGTTGATTGGGTGCTCTGAATTGTCCCTAGGTGTGATTGGGAGCGTGAGTGGTTGCTCGTCTCTGAGTGCCCTGCGATTGGCTGGCAACCAGTCCAGGGTGTACCCCGCCGACTGAGATAGGCTCCAGCACCCCCGCGACCCTTGTGAGGAATAGGCGGTTACGAAAATGGATGGATGGATGGATTTTGAAGTCTCATTTTCACCATTCAAAATTTACGAGACCTAGTTTCAGTTTTAACAATTGGAGCCACTTTCTAAATCAGATATCTTGTTTGTAATAACTGAGGTAACAATGAAAAATGGAGGTAATAACACACAAAATATATTGTGACGAGGAAAATGCATTTTTATTTGAGAGCAAAAAACAAAACACTCTTCACAATAGATTCCTGAACAGGTAAATAAGAGCACCACAGCTGGAATGTATAAATAAAACTGACACCAATAAATATTAAATTAAAATCAGTCATTTAAATATTTGAAATTAATATAAGGCAGTCGTGGCAGTGGCGTTTTCTTTGGCTTTCCGTGCTTCACTGTAAAACACAAACATATGAAATTTGAAAAGACGTCCTAATGGAAACAGTCAGCAGCCAATTCAGACTGCAAAAGCGTACTCACTTGAGCTCCATGATCTTCGTAAAGATCCAGTCTTGCTTCCAGTGGCTGCACACTTCTCCATCAGTGGTCTCAAATCTGAGTGGCACATAAAACCAATCACTCAAAAATTTTGCTCAGTGAAGGATTCATCAAATCTTTGGCTTCTTACACGATAGCGCGGATACAAGGAGGGTTCTTCTTCTGGATCCTGTAGCCAATGATAGGAGCAGAAATCGGCCCCAAGGTGCTTTTAGTGCAGCACGAGGTTATCTTAATTCCTGTTCACGAGTGAACAATATATTTCACTTTCAGCATACTGTGAAGTCGTGTGCAATCAGCGGGATGAGGCGACTTACCAGGTCCTGCAGCAGCCAGTGCCAGGTAGGCCATGAAAAGAGCCAAGAACGCCAGTCTTGCGGTGCACACTTGCATGATTGTTTCTTGAGATGGTCCAGATGGTCTTGGTTCAACAAGCTGACTGTTTGATGTGGCAGGAGGAGAAGGCTGATCTCTTCTGGTCAGACCTCCGGGTTTTAAAGGAGAAAAAGAGGAAGCAAACTGACCACAGGCAGGAATTCGACAGCGGGTTTATGTCGGGAGGAGACGCACTTAGGTGACGCACTGTTGCCTCAGATTTCATCATTACAATCACATCTAACATGTCCAGACTCATCATCAAGCTTGGCTATATGGAAATGCATTTTCATAGTACATTATATTTTGGATTAGTTAACACAAACACTGTTCAAATAAATGTTTTTGTTTTTATTCCATTCATTAATTTAGTTTGATGCTAAGTTTTTATCAGTGTTGGGACGGATGGGCAGCTGGATAGGTTGGATAGTATTGTTTTTTTGTTTTTGTTTTTGTTTTTTTGTTTTTTGTATTAGCCTTCTATGTAAACCAGAGCAGCGTAATTTCTGATTTATTTTTTTTATTATTTTTTTTTACAAATTCATTCTGTGCTTAATAAACATATGTTAACAAAAAAAAAAACAACAACAAAAAAACGCTTGGATTATCCCCCCCCCAAAAAAATATATATACAATGAGGGTCAATTCACAAATATGCACCATTCACAGGCCAGCCCAAATGAATTGAAATTAATAACTGAAATACAAGTACAATTTGTATCTTGACCACGCTCGTAATTCAAAACACTTGTGTCTCAAATCATCTTCTTTCCGCACTAAAATGAATGGAAATGTCATTAATCCCTTCCATTCTCAGCCCACTTTTTCTTTTCTTTGTTTTTTTTGTTTTTGTTTTTTTGTTTTTTACTTTAATGTGATTTTTAATCAGGAAAACGGCACTCTATAATTTTGTAATTCACAACAAACAGCGCTATTTCAGCTCACTCATTACAGGTCCTTCTGTTGTGTGTGACTTGGCCACTAAGGGGCAGTATAATACAGCCATGCAAACACAAACAAAGAAGAGTCAAGCCACAACTACTCAAAGTGACTCTTGTCAGCTGCGGTAATATACTGTAAGTTGTTTTCGCAGAGGATAAAGAATATACACCTGAGATTATTACGAGATTGTCGGTCATGTGTTGTGCCACGTTTGTTTGTACTCAAATATCTGTTGCTGAACATCATAATACTGTCATATTAATGCTATTGGCCTTTTTAAGGGAAAGCTGTGTGGTTGTTTTAAATACGCACTTAATTTTGCTTTGCTTCATGTTTATTTTGACATTTAACAGTTTTTAGAGTAATTGTTTTTCCGTGGATTTCCCTATCATTTTTTTTTTCCCCGCAGAAGCTTGTTTTGTTTTGTTTTCTTAATTTTTTTCTTCCGAACACATTACAGGTTACATCGATCACATCACATCATTTGCAACATTGACATCTGAAAGAAGGGCTGACAGTTTTTTTGTTGTTGTTGTTTTTTTTCCTGCTCTCCCTCCAACAAGATGCCACAAGATGGCGTCAACATTCCGGTTCATTGGAAAGTAGTAATTGGTGGTAAGTAGTAGTACGTATGTTGAAATGACACATCACGACTGTTTTAAGAGCTTTGTATGTCAGAGAGTTATCACAAACATTTGTTCCCTTATCTGTAAGGAATTTGCTGTTATTCTGAGGAATTTGAATGATATCAAAATGTCCGGGGTTCATTGTTTCTGGTATACTTATACTTACATTTTTATTTTTATTTTTTATTTTTTTTTATTTTGGGGGACGTCAGTGACTTTTTTTTTTTGCTGTTCATGGTATCCCCTGTGAGTAATGGAGGTTGACAGTATATTTTAGTTTGGTGATTTTCATTGGCAAAATATTGTTACTCACTAGTTTTGAGTATTATGCGACCAAAATATTGGAAACAGGCAGCACAATTCTACACCAATGTAAACTATGACTACAACAATATCATAGATGAGAAACGTCTATTTTCAAACGCGCCAGAGATTATACAATTCTGTATTTGTTAGGGGTGATGGATGTCCTATTTTATTAGATTATTTTTATTGTTTTAACCATCCAACTATATAATTGTTGAATATGTTTTTCACCGAACAAACGAAAGCTAGAATCATGTCCTGTCTTGTACCGAGTGACTCACTGACATAGCAATGGACATCCATTTGATTGTGAAATTCAAATTCCACCCTTAAAGTGAAGTTATTATCTTGATGATTTCAGCAAAAAAACATTCTTGCACATCCTGATCACTTGTCAATGTGTCATGCTGCATTTCTCTTGGATCAAAAAGAAAGAGGAAGGAAGGAGATCCTGAGGTTTTCACCACAAACATCCGCCGACCATTTGGTCATCTGTCATAAAAACGCTGTCACAAGACTCAATTTGTCTGTGAAGTCCTTTTGAGTTCGATTGTCTTCATTGGGGTCATTGATGAGCTGGATCCTGTGCCAGCTGACTTTTAAGCAACAAGTGGGGAATGAGGAGGTGTGGAGGGTTCGGGGGTATTTCCGGGGACAAGCCCTCCAAAATGTTTTTTCTAATTGGCGTCATGACATGAAGTTCATTGCTGTTCAGCGAATTTGCAGCGTCAGTGAAGGGTTCTTTAAAGATTTCGTGAACCTGGATAGGCTGGCAACCAGTTCAGGGTGTACCCCGCCTACTGCCGGAAGCCAGCTGGGATAGGCTCCAGCATCCCGTGACCCTTGTGAGGAGAAGATGGATGGATGGATGGATGGATGGATGGACATTAAAATGAAAGAAAGTCAATGTTAAGTATGACATCATTGTTGAAAAATTTCTATTGTTGGGGAAATTGCTGTTTCTCGAAAGTAAGTGAGAACATCTCTTACTTTTGTCATGGTTTGGGTTGGTTTTGGTTTGTTTTTTTGCTTTTGTCAGGGTTCTAGTTTTGAGTGGGTTTTGTTTGAGTTTGTCATCATGTTCTTTTAAGTTTCTGTTGTGATCGGTTATGTTCCGCTTTCGTTGTGTGTCTCCCATTGTCTCGTCAAGCATTGTCCTGCCCACCTGTGTTTGCCTGACTTCCTCGTATGTCAACCTATCAGAATTCTCTGCCACTTGTGTCTTGCCAAGCTGCGTCTCGTTGTTTCAATTAGTGTGTGTGTATTTAGTCTTTTGTCTCCCCTCTGTCTGTGTCGATTCATTGTTGTTCCCCCCCATCATACTGCCGGTTTTCTGCCTTATTGTCTTGCATTACTTACCTTTTGGATTTTACTTTTTGTTTGGTGCAATTAAATTCCCTTTTTCCTCCACCTCTGCCTCCTCGCCCTGCTTCTCTGCATTTGAGTCCACAACCACACCTAAAACTTGACAACTTTATTAAGTGGCCTCGTAAAAACGCAAGACAACCAGCCACAGAGGTTCCATTACTTCACTTGTTTTCACCCAAACAATTCTATCTTTGAAATTGATCCTGTAACGGAATCAATGGAGACTGAATGAGTTGAGGATGGCGCCAGCTTGTTTCGTAACAAATTGACAAATCTACGTCTGTTTGAAGCCGTCGTGATCACTAATGGAATGGGAATCAATATTACACATACAAGACTGGAAGTTTCTGAATGAAACATTCCTTGCAAGTGAAAAGGAGAAGTACTCCCCACAAGGAGGAAGGAAGCGTTCACTAAAATCAAGACACACTTCTGTGAATCGTGTCATGTGAGTTCCACATTGCGAATGGATGAATTAAGATTTGGTTTTAAGGGCCACGAAAGACAGATATTTTGAATCTGCTACGGAGATACTGCAGGTACAAGATCTGGTGACACGTTATACAAATGACTCATTGGATTCCAGACCTTTGCAGAGATAACAGAGATGGCAGAATTACTGACTCATAATAATACCGTGTCAGAAAAGGCAATAACGTTGTGGTCGTTACAGAGAATTTTCATATGGAAAAAGTGTTGAGGCAAACAATCATCGGAAATGTTGGTATACGATGCGGAAGAATCAATAAAATTATTAGTTCATTCATGACTGCTTATTTTACTGTCATTAATTGGACAACACATTACAATATTCCATCCATCCATCCATCCATCAGTCAGGTTGATTTCCATTTGTGCAGTTCTAGCACCCCCGTAATGGCTAGTTTTTTAGTGCAATTTAATTTTTATTAGGGATGTTTTTGCCTTTTATGTTTAAAATCTATGCTAATTGTCAGATGAAGGCGAACCTAATTTGCTTGTGAAGCGATCAATGTGTGCTAGTATGAGCTCTCTCTTTTTTTCTCTTTTTTTTTTTTACAATATTGTGATCTTGTTTAAATATCGCCAACCCCCCCCCCCCCCCCCACACACACACACAATATCGTGATAATTATCGTATCGTGACCTTCATATCGTGATAATATCGTATCGTGATGTTTGGATATCGTTACATCCCTATCAATCATTCAATCAAAACTTTTCATACAAGGATTGCAACACAAAGTACTTTACTGATTAAAATGAGCCCAACTCCCAGGCCCCACTGCCCGTTGGGTTCCAAAGCTCAGGGCCTGGCCGTGAGTGTGTTCTGACTCTGGCTCGGAGCCATCTGCCAGAGAAGCACAGGGCTGCGAGAGTTCATATGGTCGAAGAAATTATGAAAGATAAGACATTTTATATTGATGTCATGATCTGTGTTTTGTTACTCTTCTAGATTATATTTTGTTTTGTTACATGCCTTGTTCTGATCGTAATTTTTTTTTTTTTTTTTTGCTCTTTTCTCGTCAGACCGGTCCCGTGTGTCAACCAATCTGCTCCCTCAGCAACTTGTGAATTGACAATTCCGAATTTACGTCACAAGTCAAAATGGCGGTCAACTCGGTGAAAGGAAGCTCTCAGCTCATTGAAAGCATTATACTTTCCATCATTGTAATTTGATTTGAGAGGATTATTTTCATTTCATAATATGATGAAATGTTGTTTGGCTACTATAACAATCTGGCTGATTTGTATGCAAGTCACAGGCAAAAGCAATACAATATGCCGTTAGTTTACACCGTGTAAAGGAAGCATTTGGATTGAGGAAATATCAGAAATGCCAGGATGTTAGTAGGAGGTGTCAATTGTTCAGGTGTTCCACATTGTCTCATTAATTTGCTCATATTTTGTTTCTTAGCTTCGTTCAATCCTTGTAAGTTCATTTTTGGTTGTTCCTGTTGTGGTTAGTTGTTACCTATTCAATATTGAGTTGGTTTGCTAGGTTTCGACTTTGTTAACGTAGTACTTTTGAATTTTCCATACGGCTTGTTTGCTTTGTTTTTGTTATTTTCATCATAAATTCTTTTTGGCACTTTTTCCTTCACCACTTCCCTGATTTTGGGTAACAATTGTGTTTTAAACTGTGAAGTATTTTGCGACTCCTAACGAGGTAAAGGAAGGGCTCTTTAATAAGTTTTCTCATCAAACACTTTTCAATTCTAAAGTAGACAACAGACTTGAATCCAAACCACATAATTATTGAGAATCCAACTACAAAAAAGCCTTATCATCTTGAACCACAAGTAAAATAAATACATAAATAAATGTAAAAAATAAATAAAATTAATAATAATAATAATAATAATAATAGTATATTAAAACAGTATACAATTGCTTGAGGGACTGGTTTTCAATGTGTTTAATAAATGAAAGGTTAAGACTGTCAAAGTGGACCTTGCATAAATGGATTAGTCTGCGTACAGGAAAGTGTTGACAACACAACCCCCATGTGACTGTGTCCACTTCCTTTCACGTAGCAAAGATCAAGTGACCACAAGCAAGGGGAGTTTCAGGGGAACTTGGTTCGTACATCCGTTTACATACCACAAATAGTTCTGTGAACATCACTTTCTCTATTAGAAAAAAAAAAAAAAGCCACGGCCTAGTTTTTTTTTTTTTTTTTTTAAATTAAGGATAGATAAACAAACATACAGTTGATAATCAATTCAACGTAATTATAAAATACATTTTAAAATACTGTGTTTCTATTTCTATTGTATGCTGAAAATTACTCGAGAAAGAATTTGTAGTCATAAAGTGGATAATTGCTTTGGTAGCAGTAGTATAGTACAATACACATTACAACAGCAAAATTTAGAAGTACAGTACACATTTTCTCAAAGTTGAAGTTTTGTTTCCTTTAATAACATTTCCGTTTGTCTAAATAAATTCAAAAACATGATTTTTGTTAACTGTCGTGTAGTGTAGCATCTGTGCTTCTCTTGTTTCTCCAGCAAAGTTTTCATTCACATATATAAGTATGCAGTATACCAGCTGGGAGGACATGCAGTTCGTGAGCATATTGTTTAGTATTTCTCTACAAAAGAGACATTTTTAATTACCGGTATTAGGGATGCACGATAATACTATTTTCAACCGATACCGATAAACGAATAATTTAGAAAGTGCCGATGTCGATAACCGATAAGTAAGCTGATAATTGTTTGCTAAATTAACTTAAATACAAATATACTTTCGAGTCCTCCTATAAGTCAAATGATTGCAAATTTCACCACACGTACTCAGCAATCTTCCACTCAACAATGTGTTCCAACTATGTTTTGCATTTGCATTTTTAGGGTTGGAACACCCATGTAACTAGGGGCGTGAAAACCAAATAAAAAGAGAGGGTGAGGAGAGGATTTTATTGATATCTCTGCTTCAAAGACAACCAGGAACTCATTTTGATTTTGCCGAAACAAAACGGTCCTGCTTTAAAAATGCAACAACAACTGCGAGGGTAACATTTTGTGGAGACGCAGTAAAGAAAGCCCACACTGGCGACTGCCATGATGCACTGTCCGTCAATATGAGGTCGTGCGCATCATGACATCACAAATATGCAACACTACCATAGGAGAGGGGAGGGGTTGAAAATTTGGGCACAACATGAGCCACAAATACAACGGATGGACCAACCTGACTTGTCTATTATTATCGGTGGATTTCTTTATTGTCTGGTTCACTGTATGATATCAAACTGGTCTATAATTGCCGATAATTATCTGTGGATTTCATTATTATCTGTTTTATCTGTTTGACGTCAAATTGGTCGATAATTGCCGATAATTATCTGCCACCGATATTATCGAGGTGTTTTAACAACATTATTGTCTATACGGGGTCATGTACGAATAAGATGGCTCTTTACATACACTTTACACACACACACCGTGACCCTGTATCGGATTTTGAGACTCAACATACACTAGTACAAATATTGTATTATTTTCTTTGAACCAGAAAAACATGGCTTGATTGTCAAGGAAGTAGCGGATTGCAACAAACACAGGAACTGGGCAAGAATAATCAAGACAGTGTTGCTAGTTTGAGATGCTGTTGACGGACTGCATCACTAATACAGAGTCTCTCCACACTTTGCTTTTGCGTCACTCGGTGGGGCAATTCACTTCTTCCTTGACAATCGTCACGTGTTTTTGTGATTCAACAGAAAAATAATGCACAACATATTGATTAAAACCGATTGATGGCTGTGTCATTCAGTGTGCAACAGGCTTAATGTTACCAAACTAGTCTTCGTATTGTCAATTGCTTTTTATTGTTTTCTCACTTAAAAACGCATAACTGACACGATTCTTTCATGTTTGCTCAGCTTTAACCGTGACGCTAATGTAGCTTATCTGTCTTTGTGGGTTTAATAGAGATTGATGAATTGTTGTGCCGCTTTTCACTGAGCACGTCATATTATTCAAGTCAAAGTCGAGTCTCTTATATCCTCCTGACTACCATCAATTCAAATTTGTCCTCTGTAGTGGACCTTTTTAAACCTCAATATCTCCCATCCAGTGCATATGATTGAATTAACTCCTTTGGTGCTCTGTAGAGGACATTCAGTGCTTTCCAACGATACCAAATGTGTAGGGCTTTGCTACCTTTCATTGCATCATAAAAGAAAATGGTTTCCCTCAGTGCAAGCACTTTTTAGGGAAGAGGAAAAGTAAGTGTATAACATTTTTTATTGAACAAAATTTAGGCTTTAAATGTTAGCATGTGTTCTATAAGACTCTGAAGAACACATTAAAGTATTGTTTGAATTATTTTAACGGTATTTGAGCCTAGCATTTAAGTTTAAAAAAATGTCCTCTGTAGTGGACACATCGTAGCTTAAAATAAAAACTTTTTTTTTTTTTTTTTTTCTTTTGCAGTATTCCAGTTACTTCACAATGATTGGGGAATACCAAAATAAACATGATTGGACAATATGTTTTTCTTCCTGGTAGTCAGGAGGATACGTTTTAGCCAAGCAAGTCTCAAGGCCTAAAATTGACAAAACTAAGTGTGACAGTCATATGCCGAATTCCCAACTTCTTTAAATGTAACAAAGCTACAAAAAAAAGTGCATCTGTTTCTCTTGTCATGTACAAAGCCGCGAAATCAAGATGACATAGTGACTATTTTTCACAAATGAGGCCATATTGAAATTGAATGCGCTCTGACGTGATGCTCGTGCAACCAAAAAGTAGGCCATCGACACCCTCAGTCTTGAGTGAAAAAAAGGCCATGGGCTTTTTTTTTTCTGTGGGAGGAAAAAGGTTTGATTATTTCCAGGTGTAACTGTGGGTGCATCGCGCCTGACTTGCAAGTGACACAAATTCCAGTATTTGATGATGGCTTTAAAAGGCCCGCAGCGCAAACATCCACTTCACACCTGATTACGTCCGACACATGCGATGACAGCTCTTAACTTGGTCTCGCTTTTTTTGCTTGCTGTCATGGTGCCCGGCGCCTTTGCTCAAGGTAGATGATCTGTCAACTTCGTTCACATATGAAATGACGTGTTGTTTATTTATTTCTCCTGTCTTTTGTCAGGTGGATTAGCAAGTTGTTGTCGCAAAATCTCCCACACGCAAGTACATCGAGATCTGCTGACCAACTACTACGTCCAACGACCCCCTTCATGTCCTTTGCATGTTGTGGTGTAAGTCGCATTTACAGTATTATTCTATATATTTTCAAAGAAAGATTACGATGAAGGTTAGACACTATTTTACACAGCCCCTGAAAGCAGGGGTGTCAAAAGTATGTCCCAGGGGCCATTTGCGGCCCACTGCACGTTTGTATTGGCACAAATAATATTTTAATAAAAAAATGGGATTAAACATGGCCCACGTCAAAAGGTTATGAAGCTTTTCCCATGAGCGTCACATCATTTCTTGTGAGAAAGTTTTGGGTGCTCATGAAATAATGAAACATGATTTTTTTTTTTTTCACTTTTAAATTGACTTTTAAATTCTTGAGACATGAAATTCTCATGTACATTGTTTAATGGAAATGTGTCACGGATTATTATTATTATTTTTTTAATTAACGTCAGCGGAAATTTTATTTTTACATTTTTTTCCCCCCACTGGCAAAAATGGGACCCTGACAGTGAAAAAAAAAATATAAATAAAAATAAATAAATAAATAAATAAATAAATAAATACTGCAGGACAAGGGCTCCCACGTATTACAATATTTTTAATTCGTAAAAAAATAAAATAAAATATTGCACATTTTTGAAAAATAATTCTTCAGTTTTATAACAAATCCTGTCTATACAATATATTCACATTGTTTTGTCCTTGCATGTCTGCATGAATTATTTCCCAGTTTCATCACATTACAAGAGAAGAGAATCTGCGCTGATCCTGACAAGTTGTGGACAAAAACCAGCAAGGCGTACCTCGATGGGAAGAGGTGCCATCGCCAAAAGCTCGACAAACCAAGGAAGCACACAGTTGGTCATGAACTGCAGTAACATCTTCAAAATTTCGACGTTACAAAACCTCCATAAACAAGCTAGGAATTATGGTGCATTGTATTTGAAAGAATCTAAATATTAATCACTGTTTTCCAAAATAATAAATAATAAAAAAAATGAAAAATACAAAAATAGAAAAATAATAAATAATTTTCTCATGACCTGTTATTGTGTAGATTTTTGTTTAGTGCATTCAGAATGAGAGCATGAATTGTTCAACATGATTTTGTAGATTCTGGGTAAATAAATAAAATACTGATCAAAATTGACTAAACATCAGACCAACCAAAATAAATATATGGCATTTTGGAAGAGTGTTCTTAGTTCTATTGTACTGACTTATCGCTTACTAAAAATCACTAAGAGCTTGTTTATTTTTTCCCCATTTATGGTTTGGTCACTGTATAAATGGGGATCTTCATTGCTAGTTTTTAATATAATCATGAATATGGTCACCTTCATCTGCTGCTTCACCATGGTAACAAGGGTGGCCAAGATACTGACAGTGCTCATATGATGGTTGACCGACTAAAAAACACTTTTACTGTATTTGAGTTCACACAAGTACGTAGACGAGTTCAAAGGGCACCAGGTTACCCCTCAAAGAGCTTATGAGTAGCCTGTTTTTAAAATATCTGACCAGGGATGGGACATTGTGATTTCCTTTGAATTTTGTCAAATTTGAAAATGGAAATGCTTTAGATTTATAGAAGTGCTTCATATTGATATTTATCTGTTTCATACAGTGTCTTCACATTGATGAATATCATTAAATGTAAACAATAACATACAAATAAAGGTAAGGAGTGTGTATCTAATTAGTAGGGATGTCACAATAAGGGCAATATCGTGATATTAAAACTGCCACGATATCGTCGTCGTCATGTTCACAATATTTAAAAGGAACACATTTGTTAAAAAAAGTAATTTGTGTAGTTCTATTGTCCTCTAGTGGCTAGTTTATTAGTGCAATTTAATTTTCATTAGGGATGTTTGGGCCTTCTATGTTTAAAATCTATGCTAATTGTCAGATGAAGGGGAACCTAATTTGCTTGTGAAGCGATCAATGCGTGCTTGCATTGCCAAGTAAGTGCCTCGATATTGTTATTAGAGATTGTAGGTGGTTTATATGCATTGCTGTTATGTACAAAAGCACAATATTGTGCTTTTTTTTTGTATGAGCTCTTTTTTACAATATTGTGACCTTTTTTAAATATCGCCAACGCCCCCACAATATCGTGATAATTATCGTATCGTGATGTTTGGATATCGTTACATCCCTACTAATTAATAGCCCTTTACTTGAAGTAGTTTTTTCGTTTTTAAAAAAGAAAAGGTCACCCCACCAGTTCAGCCTTGCCAAGCCAAAATGCAATTAATGCTCAAAAGAAATCAATGGGAAAAAAAAGAAGAAGAGCTGTTTACACTATAATTTAAAAAAAAGAAAAAGTAAAACAATAATGGGAATTTGGGAATCCAGCCAGAAACGGAGCACCGGCATGCAAATTAAGAAAGTAGGATTGCTTCTTTAACAACGTTGGAAAGAAGCCAATGTTTGGACAAGATCTTTAATTAAAGAAAGGATTTTCAAAGGCCTTTCTGGGAAGAAAATAAATAAGAGAGAGTCGCCAGCTGTCAAATCTGAGATGCAGCCACTTGTCGAGGAGTTATTTACAGATGCGAGAGTGTTACCCTCATCAAGCGGAAATCTTTGACCACAAATGACTCAGATGGTTTTCAAATGTTTCTCCCCCACACCTTGCTCCCTTCCTGGCCCGGTAAATGAGTCAAGGTGGGCTTCTGGCAGCCCAGGTGGAATTTTGGGGGGCTTCCAGTCCAGCCATATTTGCTTACAATGTGTTGGAGGACAAGTTGAAGCACTTTTCTCAGTGGTTAGGTGCTTTGAGGAGGTGAGGGGATTATTTTTATACCCACCAACCCACGGGACACTTATGTGGCGGTTGTGTGACTTAGCACTTGGTTAATTTTGTGGTTTCAAAGTGTAACGCGAACATCAAGTGTTGTGAACAATAGAGGTGGGTTTAGCGATAATATATTCAAGTGTATTTTTAATTTCACTGCATTAAACTGACATCACGTTTTCCCACATTTGCTAAAGAAGCTCTCATGAAAGCACAACTTCTAAAAAGACCTACTGCGCTCATTTGTGGAAATGAATAAAAACCTCCGACTGTATTATCAATCCATTTTGAAGAAGTTTAAGTAAGCAAAACAGGTTTCAAAATACTTTTTATTCTTATCTAGCTCACCTTTGTGTCTTGTATGTAACACAATTTGTACAACAACTACACAACAGTACAATCTAGTAAAAACACATATTATAGAACAATATACTGTATAATAGTGCAGTATATGGTCTTGCAAAGTACACAGCAGTATAGTATTGTACAGCATAGTATAATACAGTATAATCCGGTACAGTGTACAAAGAACTTCTGTGACATAATGTAATGTGTTCAGTGTGAAAACGAAAAAGTTCAAAACATCCCATAAAGCAACTCTGCCATGTGCGTGTACTGTGTGTGTATGAATGACTTTATAGTTGTCGATAGCCTTTACACATTATATGGCAGCTTATTTAATTGTGTGACGAGTAGTCATAAAAATAAAGTCAGAACTACACCGTTGCTAAAAAAAAAAAAAAAAAAAAAAAAAAAAAATTACATAGAAATAAATACATGTACTGTATGGACATGTACAGTACAACATTTGCTTCTTGCCTTTATTTGTTTACAGCATGTTCCCCTATTGACGTCTCTTCCCTTGTGACCTTCTCAATGTGGTGGTACGCGACGTACTTGTCTGACTGCCGCTTGCTGATTTTTTGTTACTCTGTTCCTTCTGCTGCAAAACACCTCCATCCACTTTTAACATGGCTCTCTGTGTCCAACGCCTGTTGGGGTCTGCGCAAATTCTTTTGCGTCTGTGAGTGTGAAACCTGAAATTTATTGCAATATATTAATCATCACGCACAGCAGTATTTTTTATTTTTTTGTAAAAATTATCATCCAAATGACAGCATTATAGTTGTTATTAATTAATTTACTATTATGTTTTGCATATATGTAGCAGCCAAAGCTCGACCTGTTTAATCGTAATCCTAGCGTTACTTACACTACGGCCTTAAAGGAGCAGGCGCCCACAGACTGAATAACGTAACTCTTAATTTTTTGCAGTGGCACTCGGGTGTTGGACAATCCGGGGCAGCAATCCGACGCAGGCCCGGGCGCTACGCAAGACAAAATGCAAAGACAACCGTTACAGGGACATATTGAACACTCAGATCAGTGATTTTTAAAGTTTTACAAAACTCACTTGTGAGGACCGAGGTCATCCACAGGGTCAAGCAGAGAAGAATTAGGTTGAGTCTCATCTTTGGAGCAGGTGCGGCTGATCTGAAGTTGTGAGCGCATTCAGTTGATCATGTGTAGGACAGCAGCGGCTCTTATAGAATATACAACCCCCACCTCTTCCATGAAGTACTTTTTCGATGTGGTGGCTCTATAGGGGGGAGGTGGAAGAGATGAGTGGAGAGACCACTGACCACAATTCTACACACAATGAAACAATCGTTTTCACACTCTCACATATCGCCTCCCTGGAAAGTCACACGTCGCTTCCGTCAATTTACACTCTGTTGTGTCGGTGACATTTGGCCTCACAGGAGTGCTCATGGTAATATTAGTAATATTGCACTTTGGAGAGGAAATGTTACTACCGTCTCTTTTTATACCGTACAATACTAGAGATGTCACGATAAGGGCAATATCCTGATTTCGTGATATTAAAACTGCCACAATATCGTTGTCGTTGTTATGTTCACAATATTTAAAAGGAACACATCTGTTTAAAAAGTCAGGTTGATTACCATTTGTGCAGTTCTAGCACCCTCTAGTGGCTAGTTTATTAGGGCAATTTAATTTTTATTAGGCATGTTTTGGCCTTCTATGTTTACAATCTATGCTAATAGTCAGATGAAGGGGAACCTAATTTGCTTGTGAAGCGATCAATGTGTGCTTGCATTAGCAAGTAAGTGCCTCAATTTAGTTATTGGAGATTGTCGGTGGTTTATATGCATTGCTGTTATGTACAAAAGCATAATATTGTGCTTTTTTTTTAGTATGAGCTTTTTTTTTTTTTTTACAATATTGTGATCTTTTTTAAATATCGCCACAATATTGTGATAATTATCGTATCGTGACCTTCATATCGTGATAATATCGTATCGTGATGTTTGGATATCGTTGCATCCCTGTACAATACTGGAACAGATTACTTGCATTTTCAATCATTTCAGTAGGAAAAGGCGAACGACACCAGCAGAATGGATCTGTCAGAGTGAAGTGGCAGCATCGTGTTCTAATAAGTAATACTCACTATGCTCAAAGAAACCAAATTGAAAGACATCGTTTGGATTAGTGTTTTTACACCACCAAATGTTAAGATTGAGGGCACACAGATTCCCGTCTTAAAGCCGACGATATTATGAGCTCATTTTGAAAGATTAAAATAAGAATGAATGGGAAGAAGGGTTTAGCGGCAGAGCAGAAAAAAATGAAAGGGATTAAATAGGAACATGGTGGTAATTGAAAGGAAGGCATTTATATAATAGAAAAGAAATGAAATGAAATACAATTTGTGTCTGTTCCTCAACTTTTATGTATAGTGGGTCACTCACCTGACTTCTGCTGGCAGCATGGGCTCATTCTCAATCATAGTCGGGTGAATGGTTGCCTGTCTCGAAATTGTAAATTCTCTGTGATTGATTGACTGGCACCCAAAAACAGCTGGATGGTTTGATGAGGAATTACAACAGTATTGTTTTCAGCCAATCACAATAAATAGCCAATTTAATTCATCATTTCCTGTTTGCAGCAAGGTTTTTATCTATCTAGTGTGGGTCCGATACCGTTTTTTTGGTCCCCGATACCGATTCCGATACCCAGTATTGCAGTACTGGCCGATGCCGATACCGTACCAATACTTAAGGTTTTGTGTGTTTTTTTTTCAACATGAAAAAGCTGCCCTGCCATTGGTTCAGAGCATTCAAGGGCCAATAGTATATATTGCATGCAGTGAACACGTCACATCAGTGAATGTTGTGCACAAGCAAGACACAAGATGCTGCATCCAAAGTCCTATATTAGTGTCGGAAATAATGGTATCGGCATGTTACGTGTTAGTACTTGTTAGTACCCGATACCAGTATCGGTATCGGAGCAACACTAATCTTTACCACGAACTAATGAAATAACTAAAACTCAATTTGAAGAGATATTTTTGTGAACGAAATAAGATAAAAAAAAAAAAAAACGAAAATGTTTTTAAAAAAAACAAAACAAACTAAAACGGCATTTTATGATTATAAAACGAACTAAAGTAACTATACAATTAGAGCTAAAATGTCAATTAATATCATACATGGGGGTACTTATTACGATATTGCTGACTGTACATCCGCACAGAAGAAGGGAGGTCAAACAGATACATTTAGCTTACTTCACTTTATTACACAATACTTTGAGACTTTTTTTGTTGTTGTTTTAATCTTGCACTCGCCAAATACTTAGTATATTTCATTTAAAGCTAAAATTAACTAATAAAAAAAAAATAATCAAATGAAGCATTTTCGGAAAACATAAAAACTACTAACACAACAAATGTCCAAAAAATATCAAAACTAACTATAAAGAAAAATGTAAAACCCTTTGCAATTAATCACTTGATGCGCACTATCGTGTTACCAGTTATTTTTGAGCTGTATGAATTTGCTATGTGACATGACCAGAAAAGATCATTCCTGCAAAATGTCAGCATTTACAACATTTCCACTAGAAGAAGAACTGGGATTTTAAGTAGTGTTGTTCCGATACCGTTTTTTGGCCCCCGATACCGATACCCAGCTTTGCGGTATCGCCCGATACCGATACCATACCGATACCTAAGGTTTTTTCTCCTCAACATGAAAAAGCTGTCCTGCTATTGGTTCAGAGCATTCAAGGGCCAATAGGATATCTTAGGTCGGCATGCAGTGTGAGCATGTCACACATCAGTGAATGTCGTGCACCAGCAAGAAACAAGATGCTGCATCCAAAATCCTATATTAGTGTTGGAATTAATGGTATCGGCATGTTACTTGTGAGTACTCACCGATACCGATACCACTGTTTTAATGCACCTTTGCCGATACCAGCATCGGTATCGGAACAACACAAATTTTAAGACTGCAATATAGCGGCGGAGCACAATTGTAAATGTCTCGTATTAATTACCAAGTAAACCTCCTGTCCATAGGGCCACCTAATATACATGCTATTGTGTTATAAACTAACATGCAAGCAAGCACACATCTTCCACCCTGATCTACATAATTCTCAACTCGCATATCCCAGCCTCATCATTATCATTGCCTCGCTGGGTTATTCATTCCCCTCAAATTCATTAGCCGTCGTCCCGGCAGCAGTCGGCGGGACGACGGCATCGCTGATAGGAATTACTCTCTTGATAAAGCAAGAGACTGGAATGTTGCATCGCAGGAAATTGCAATCAATACTGACTCTCATATCCTCGTTGGATATCGACCGCACGTAGGCATGAGAGGCACATTGTCAGGTATGGATGCGAAGCGGGGTACATCCTCACGTCGCCCGACGCATAGTAAACAGAACATGGAAGCCCAGGAAGAACCTTTAAAAGGGCTCTTCATCACATCACAAAGTGGACAAAGTACTGATACTTGCGACATCTACAGTAACTTCTTGAGCAACTTCTTGTGGAAGCACTAAATTGTGCAAATTGTCTTGGTACGATCAAAGATACCCAGAAAAAATATTGGATTCTGACGGGATAACTGTGAGCAAAAATATCTCTCTTACGTAGTATTAAAATTAGAGTTCTAGAATGACCTTTTTTGGGGTAACATTTGGGTAAATAAAAACATTATTTTTCATTGAACACCATCGATTTTATTTTAAATAGAGAATATTTAGTAATAAGAAATGTGTAAAAAGTTAAGGTTACAAAATAAATAAGTAAGTAAGTAAATAAATAAATAAATAAATAAATAAATAAATAAATAAATAAATAAATAAATAAAAGCTAACATTATCATTGGTAAGCTATTTTTAGAACTTACCCATGGGCTACTCATGTTGTTCTTGGGGCTAGCTAGTACTCACTGGGGTATCTTTTTTTTTTTTTTTTTTTTTTTTTATTAAGGAGAATGCATTATATTGACATTGCAGTATCTTGTCTCGCAGTTGTCCTGCTCCATTATGTGCTGAGAAAAGAGAGGAAAAAAAAAAAAAATCGAAGCAATTAACTTCAAAGAGGCCGCTCTTTTACGTAACTCTGCAAGCAGCCAATCATATTTTGCCCTCGTTAGACGTGCCCTCAAAAAATAAGCTATTGGCGCTAATTGAAACGTTGACTTTGTAAAAGCACGATAAACCACCAAATTGGTAATCAATAATTCATGCTTAAGATGGTTTCTGAAAACATGCCAAAAGAGTGTATTTGAAACAACCACATACTGTTGTTTCCTTTCATCCACTATTTTAATACTAATAACAATTGATAATTGAACATAAACTGTGCAACAACAGATTCACAATATAAAAGTAATCACATTCATATACTCTTTAGTTTACCTCCTTTATTACAGACGTTCATGTACAGGTACAGTATAGCCATTTGTCTGTCTTATACTGCCCTCAGGTGGCCACGGTGGGAGTAGCACAATGACCATTCAATAGTTGCGAAGTGTGACAAAAACGGTTTCATTCTATGTAATTATGCTATTTATATATGGCTTTAAAAAAGTAAAGTGTTTACATTCTGTTGTCTTAAAAAGAAAACAAACTGCACTTTACGAGTTAAAAATACACCAGTCCGTTTTAATGTTATAAAAACAAAACAAAGTGTTATTAACCAAAAGGAGTAATGTGAAGGTCACTTTTATTTATTTTTTTGACATTCAAAATTGTAAAGAGACGTTAAGCACCACCAAGTAAAAAGAGAAAAACAACATTCCAACTAAGGGAAGTTGGACCAAACTGCCATTTTATTGCTTTTTGCCGCGTCATCAGAACCAGGAACACATTACAAGCTTTAAAGAACCAGGCTGATGAACAGAATAGCTTTTAAAAATATCACTTTCAGATATGAAACGAAGAGTTCCTCAGAGGCAAACCAAACGCACCCATGAATTTTGTGTATGTGCGCTGCAGAAATTACAGAATGTTTGATGTATAAATTTGGCTCTCTTTGTTTAATGAGGACTCCGCCGCAGACGTATCGAGCTTTCGTTTTATCCTTCTCGCCGCTCCCAGGAATGTTTTTGATTCATCCTGCAAGATAAAGATGTGTCATTTTCTTCCTTTCCCTCACAATCAGAGAGCACTCCTACTTCTTTCTGTCTTTGTAAACACTGCAAAGTTCAACTGAAGTCATGGAAAATAATTGGACCAGAAACTTTTTTTTTTTTTTTCCCCCGAAAGGATGTTGCTGCTGTTCAAGTGTTTTTAAGACGGGTTTCCTTCTGGACAGTGTTCAGAAGAGCACAGATGATTTTGAAATGCGATCGATACGCTGACCTTTATCAAGCGTGATGTTTTGCCCTTCCAACTCACTTGAGGTCCATAAAACCTCACGCGTTTTATTTGCAGCTCCGACACGTCAGGTTCCGTCGTGTGTCAACAACCGAGAAGTTGATCCTAACCCATTTTTGACGGCTTTGAATAATGTATATTTGTCCTCAATACCACAAGATGAACACAAATCCCTCTTGAGAAATGTCATTTTCCTTCTAATTAATAGTTCAATTAGCAAAGCCATTTCCTGAAGGCGGTGAGGTTGAAATGAAAGTGACCTCCTGCCCCGGTATCCATCTCATTGCTATTGACCCTTGCACGCAAAGCTTCAATTGGGGTTCAAGCTGCCATTTAGGGCAGGCGTCAATAATTGACGTCAAGCAAGGCTTCTATTATGATATGGATTAGCATAAACATTGCTCATTGCTCTCCGAGGCGCTTTGGATGTCTTGCGAGTGACTGACCCACCCGGCGCCTTTGGCACACGGTCCAGAGGACTCTAAAGTCTAATCAATATATGCCTTAATTATAATGGCGCTCAGCCTGCGCCTCGTCACGCTTGGGCGGCGTGCAATGCCACAGCTGATCCAGCGAGATCATTTCTGAGGCACTGGCTTTTCACCGCCTCAGTAACTTGTCTCTTTTTTTGCCAATGCCATTATAGACAGCAAATTGTCCTTAGATTGGTAAAATGGGCCGATTAGTAGGGGTGTGTGTGTGTGTGTGTGGGGGGGGGGGGGGGGGTTCTTATATAAAAAAAAAAGAAAAAAAAAGCGTTTTTGTGGTTCTGTCAGGCCGCCGAGGCAGCAAAATGTGGAGGAGCTGCTACAAAACAGGACTAGATTCTTTCATCAAGAAAAATAATACATGGGGAATCATGGGGAAGGCAGGAAGTGTTTGGTCGGTGATGGATTTCACTTTGATGTATCTTTCTTTTCTCTTTAATTTTCTGACCTTTTCTCTGGTCTCCTGACCATTTAAACTTCACGACTCTGGCAAGATTCTGAAGTACCTGGTTAAGGCGAAGGGTAATGGGATATTTATAAGGCTTTAGGTGAATTAATGAGTATAAATTTATACGTATTTGCACGCACACGCACGCACGCACGCACGCACGCAAACGCACGCACGCAAACGCACACACGCAAACGCACAAAAAAAAAAAAAAAAAAAAAAGAGCAATGATGATAAGACGTTGAATCGGTAAGACTACCGAATGAACAATTCTGAGCTCTTTAAAAAAAAAAAAAAAAAAAGAAAAGAAAAATAATACAATGTGATGGGAATGACCACATTTGCTTATATATTTAATGGTAATATGCAGAGCTTATATTTCCTTGATCAAATATGTGGAAAATAATAAACATCCATCCATCCATCCATCCATTTTCTTGACCGCTTATTCCTCACAAGGGTCGCGGGGGGTGCTGGCGCCCATCTCAGCTGGCTCTGGGCAGTAGGCGGGGGACACCCTGGACTGGTTGGCAGCCAATCGCAGGGCACACAGAGACGAACAACCATCCACACTCACAAGCACACCTAGGGACAATTCGGAGCGCCCAATTAACCTGCCATGCATGTTTTTGGAATGTGGGAGGAGACCGGAGTACCCGGAGAAGACCCACGCGGGCACGGGGAGAACATGCAAACTCCACCCAGGAAGGTCCGAGCCTGGACTCGAACCAGAGACCTCAGAACTGGGAAGCGGACGTGCTAACCACTCGACTACCGTGCCGCCCTATAATAAACATTTATTATTATTATTAATATTATTATTACTTTTAACGGGATGGGAGCATGTCTGAATGAAGCTCACTTTCTCATACATGATGCCATGTTTTTATTTCGACCATAATTTATTTGAAGAAGGATTACATTTTACTCAATTGCTTATTTAATTAGCTTGAATTGTTAAGAATCAACCGAATGATTTTGACTCTATCATCCTAAATGTGTTTTTGGTTATAGTTTCTTTTTGTTGTAATAGTAGAGTGGCTCAAACTACATCAGACAAATTCACGATGTCCTTGTTTATTTAATTTCCCCCAAATAAGATGTTCAGTAATTACTTATAAGTGACCAAAACGCACACACACACGCACATCTCACTCTGTCCATTAAAAGTATGATACACATATAAACATCGGTCTGAGAAGAGAGAGAAAAAAAATGTTATGACTCTTTTGGGTTGGGCCATGGGCCATTATTTCTGTTATGTTGATGTCAGTACTATGCAGTTGTTATGTCCTTTGTGACGATGATGTATTAGCCACTCTTATTTTGCCTAATCCAAGTGGTGTCCAAACTTGGTCCGCGAGGGCCGTTGTCCTGCAGGTTTTAAATGTTTCTCTTCTCCAACACACCTGAAGCTTATCAGCAAGCTCTGCCTAAACCTGATAACGATCCTGTTCATTGGAACAGGTGTGTTGGAGGACGGAAACATCCAAAACGTGTCAGACTCTGGCCCTCGGGGACTGAATTTGGACACCACTGGCCATGGTCACTCTTATTTTGGCGTTGCTATGCAGTTGTTATGTCCCTTATGATAACAATGATAATGTTGACAGTTGCTAAGAATTTGCTATGGACACACTCTTCGTTTGTCTAGTCACTCTGCTTTTATTCTGCCATGTAGAAAAGTGTGCGTTGCCCTAGCGAGTTAGTGAATGACGTCGAGGTTTCCTATTCCTACTTTCTCATACAAGCTTTTTTCCATGCAAGATGTACTTCCATGTGTTTGATGTTTCTTGCATGCATCCATCCCTGCTCTCTCAATTGAGGTTTCTCAGCCAAGTGTTTTCCTCGAGACCACCTGAATCCAGTCCTGCTCTTTGTTGTTACTTTGTGTTTTTGTATAAAAAAAGATTCTGTTTTCTAAATCCCGTCTTTTCTGCATTTGGATCCTGTTATGGTTTGGGGTTTGGTTTTGCTACTTTTGTTGGGTTTTTGAGTTTGTCATGTTCGTTTCTGCTTTCTGGTTTGTTTTCCCTAGTCTCGTTATTGTTAACCTTGTCCACCTGCGTGTCTTCCCTTCCCAGTGTATCCACCAATCAGCTTCCCTTGCCACTTTGTCATGCCCAGCTGTGTCTAGTTATTGTCAATTAGCCTGTGTATTTAGTCACCTGTTTTCCGTTCAGTTCTTGTTGGTTCATTGTTGTTACTGTTGTTGCTGTCGATGTCTTTTTTTCCCTGTCATGCTGCTGGTTTTTGTCCTCAGTCTTGCCCTGTTTTCCGAGCCTCCGAGTCCTGCCTTTTGTGTTCACCATTAGTAATTTTATTCCCTGCTTTGTTTTGTACTTTGTACCCTATGTTGCACTTTGTTTTGAGTTAAATTAAAACTTATTAAGAGCACCCCTGCCACGCCTCGTTAGCCTCCCTGCACTTGGGTCCACCATCTCCACCACACGAACTTGACAGATCCTAAATCCACACCTGTCAAAAATGGACGCACATGTATCAGAGAATTATAGCTCTACCATCATGAATGATTCTGAATAAGAGAGATGAGGAAGACAAATGATGCAAAGGCAGCAGCTGCAACTCTGACATTATGGTTCTTTAAAATTATGGCTAACAATTACAAGTATTTCTTTTACATATTTGGAATTTTGTATACACTGAACTGGATTAAAACTGTGCAACTATGTAGAAGGAACAGCAAAGTAGGTAAACATCCATTTTCTAAAGCGCTTGCTTCTCACAAGGGGTCACGGGGGTGCTGGAGCCTATCCCATCTGGCTTCGGGCAGGAGGTGGGGTACACACTGAACTGGTTGCCAGCCAATCGCAGGGTAAGACGAACAACCACACAACACAAGCACACCTAGGGACAATACAGAGTGCCCAATGAACCTGCCATGAATGTCTTTGGAATGTGGGTGGAGACCGGAGTACCCGCAGAAGACCCACGCGGGCACGGGGAGAACATGCCAACTCCACCCAGGAAGGCCGGAGGACTCGATTCCGGGAGGTGAACGCGCTAACCACTCAGTTACTGCGCTGTCAAGGTGAACATCATTTCTCAAATTCATTCTCCTAAATGTGCCACATATTTTTGCTTAGCTATTTTGTCGCCCTGAATTTATCATTTGTCACTTTCTTTTCCCTTGAAATTTAGAGACAGCAGGTTTGGCTGAAATCACCATCATCACAACTTCACATCTTCACACTTCCTTTTTACTGAATATGTGACTGCACATTCTGTTAACCGGGGTAATTTATGCATGGTAGAGTCGGCCACTAGATGGCGATCTTCCTCTACAGTCTCAGAGCGGACCGGCAGCTTGTCAGGCTCTGCGAGAGAGCCATCTAAATTTAGCCCGCTAGCTGAGAGTGGTAAAAATACAACCCTTGGAGCCTTGAGGCGATTTCTGAAATGATTCTGCTTTCCATGACACAACAGTAAGTTGTAAGGATAACGAGAAAATGTCAGCTTGCCTTGAACAATTTAAATTCTCTCCTCTTTGACAACCTCACTAGTAAGATATTGTGCCAAAAGAGCTGGGAAATCTACTTTTTGTATGCAGGTAAGAAATCGGCTGATTGATGTTTCGTGTTGTCATTGGTCATTTATCTCCATTGGTCGGATCCTGCGAGGAGGCCTGAAAAGCAATATTAAAAGAGGATCAAAGCGCTTGTGTCCCCTTTTAGAGCACGGCGCTCATTCATAATGACTCACTGCAGCAAGGTCTCTTCTTCATCCATCTCATCATTTGTCCGCTTTGATCATATAGTCCACTTCTAAACCTTCAAAATCGTCTTTCTGCCTGGCATGCGGCCAAGCAGGATCTCTTTGTGGGTCAAGCACATGCTCCATGATTGGCCTTTTCATCCGACTACCAAGCGCCACCGTCATTCCAAACTTTCCTCGTCATTCCGCTTTTCCTACAGCTCTTTTCCCCCGGTGACACCCCGCTATTTGTTCCTCTGCTGGGTTAAGCAGGGTCCTATCAAAGCCTTAATCCCCAAGGGTGTGTGTGTGTGTGTGTGTCCTCCTGTTTGGGCTAGATTATTCTGAGTTCCTGACCCTTGGGTGATGAGTGAGGCCCATGTTTGGCAACACAGGCACTCGTCTTTGTCTCCCAAGCCCGGCAGGGGAGCTCGGCCGGGGGGGGCCTCTCTTGTCACACTAGTCCACTAAAGCACACAGCCGGTTCGGGAGTACATCCTCTGATCCTTAAGCACTTATCTTGATATCAATATGACTTTAGCGGCAGCTGGTTAAGCACGACAATACACCCTGGTCCAGATGAGTTTGGCTTTAGAGCCAAAACATTGATCCAGACTCCCCTCACGCAGAGTTCATCTGGCCCCGATAGTCAGTCAAGTGTATCTGCTTGATCTGATGTTTGCCGAGTCGTCCCAGGATGTGTGTACACATGTGCAAAGGCGGGTGTGATATTGATTGCCGAGTGACATGGAAGTATAGATCCACAACAGCTGCTAAGATTTTAAATGAGGTCCGCAATAGTAACCAATAGGTGTTTGCCAGTGGATTTGCAGTTTATATTTTTACCCGAAAGTCTGTCGATGGCAGTAAATGTACACTTCTAGCCAAAAAGTTACCACCTGGAATTACCCAATTAAAAAGTTTTACATCACCCTACACGGGGGAACTACTGCAGTATGAATACTGAAACCCCACATACACAATTGGTGGTTCGGGATTCAAGGGTTTGCCTTTTCACATAAAAAAAAATAAAAGAATAATAATAAATAAATAAATAAATAAATACTTACTTGTTGAGAAAATTCACAGATTGGCTGTCTTTATGCTACTGCTTAGGCCAAACAACCATAACAACAACAACAACAGTGCAGTGGGATATAAAGGATGTCAGAGTCAGTATGAATGAAAGTGTAGAAATGGTCGACTGTAGGGTTGCTAACTGTCCCATATTATGCGCGACACCGCGTATTTTGGGCTAAATTGTTATGTCCCGTACGGGACCTCAGAAGTCCCGTAAAATAAATCTAAATTCTTACACGAAATGCAGCAAACAGCAACTTTGCCATTTTTGGACCACGACTGCTCCCGTAGGTTGACAAGTGACAAGGAAGTTGCTCGTAGCCAATAAAATGAGTCGCTGGGTGTGACGTTATGTGGAGATCTTGCAAGGTGAGAGAGAGAGAGAGAGAGAGAGAGAGAGAGAGAGAGAGAAGCACTTCCTGGTTTCGTCACAGCTTCATGTCGCCTACACTCTAAACACCGATCGTAATACGTCGGCTGTGAACGTATCAGCCGTATACACCGATTTCACATATTATGCTCACACCACCATGACACCGTGCCGTGCACCTGTCCCTTATTTCGGGATGAGAAAGTTGGCAACCCTAGCGGACTGTTATCTGGCTAAACCGTTAGCCACTCTGTGTTGAGTGACTTGTCTTGTTTTTTGTGGCAAATGGCAGATTGTGTCTATGTTGATTTTGTTATTTTTATTCAATAAAACGGTTGAAAGTGCGTCGGTGGCTTTGTCTTTACCACAGGTGAAGGGATTTCAATTTGTCCTAGCTAGCGGTACTACATAAAATTAGCTAAGAATGTTTACTTTACTGTAGAAGTGCAGTTGCCTAACACAAGCTAGTTGTACTTGGCAATAGGCACATTTTGCTTGAACTTCGTTTGCTTCAGATATTCTCTGTCTTTCCTCCTGGTGTGTGCTTATTTCTCTGCAGTAACAGTTCATGTGGAAAAATAATCACAGCAAAATCCTGCGACATATCGACTAAACTGCGATGTAAGTACAAAAAAAATTGTGATGCATCGAAGCTGCAAAAAGTGAACAGCGATATACTATAGCAAGGGATGACTGTATTGCTTTGGTGACATGGCGACAAGGAAGTATGTTAAGATTCGAGATTCAAACCCCCAACCTCAGAACTGTGAAGCAAATGCTAACCACCGTTACACTGTGCTGTCTGTCTGTGGAAAAACATGTTAGTGAGTAGCTTAACTCAGTATTATGATGTGGTTCAGTGACTTGAGCAAGCTATTAGAACATGACTGCCGTGCCAATGACTAAAAGCACAATTATAGCTACTCCTTGATGACAATTGAGGATTCAATGGGCTCAAAATATTGCAGCACTGACTCAGCTTTTAGAAATGATACTTTAGGAAATGTGCTCAATTACAACACAGATGTGCTGCCAAAGAAGCATGGAAGTCCATCACTTTCCACCAAGCACACATTCAAATGTGAAACTCTTCAAATCCACTTTTCCCCTCAACGTGTAGCCGCTCTCCATTCGGCATGCTTTTCTGCCCTTTCGCAAGTCAGAGCATGACAAAGTGTTTCTTTCTGATCCATCCAAAAAATATAGCTGATCATAAAATATCACCATGGGTGGGGCTTGTCAAAGTATCACCCATAAATCAGGGAATGCATGAGCAATCCTGATTAAATTCATTGGTGACATCTTGCGCCGCGTCCAGATCATAAATGTCAAGCTTTGTGCACATGCAAGGAATAAGCAATACATAGGAGCATTTTTCATTCAATTTTCAACAATATCTTTATATATCAATGTATATTATATTAAAACGTATCATATCAACATCTACAGGCTTGAAATTAGTTTTGTTTTCTTGTGTTACACATTCTAATAGTACATATTATGCGCCTATGACGCAAAAAAAAAAAAAGTCAATACTGTTGTCTTTCAATAATATTATGTTTTCGCAGTATGTATTTGGACTGTATTTATTATGCTCCTTCACTAAGTGCATGCTGAACAGTAGTAGAAAACCAATTGCACTGCAGGGATCAATAAGATCTGATTTATGGAAGTGCAGTAATAAATTACCGGAGTGAGGCACTTTTCCGTTAGAGAAGTGAAATGAACAAAGTTTTGAATAATGATCATTATCATTATGCCATCTTTGTCACTGTTATTAATCATGGCATTTATATTCCAGTAAGTCACAATGGATTAGATTTTACCTCAGCTCTATGGCAGGAGAGTACTGGATCGGAATATAAAACTCGGATCTGTCTTTCGTTTTTTTTCTCATCGTACCTGCAAAACACTACATGTTCCCCCAAAGGTCCAAGCACAAGCTTGGGGGGGGGGGTGTTACACATGCGCACTGTTGAGAAATCCACAAATGGCCGTTGGGCAACTGAAGATGTAATAATGTAAATAATTGCATACCATACCATACGGACAGTGCCTATTATGCGTAAAGACTTTTCAACAAAATTTATGGTTGGATTTGTATTTTTTTTTTTTTTATACCAATATTTTCCCTTTAACCCAAAACGAACATCAGTTCCAAATATCGTTTATTGGCTTCCTTGACAAGAATCTCTATCTCTCTCTATCACCGTCAGAGCAGAAAGTTCTCACCCGACTATAGCGGAGATGAGAACAGGTAATGTATCCACAGACCCAGACGGACTGATGAGTTTATATTATGGGATGGAGAAGAGGGGCTTCTAGGACAAACAAGAGGTGAGCGGTTGGTAACGATCAGGCCGACGGAAACAAGACTGATAAATGGTGGGAAAGAAAAGCGAGGACAAGACGAGGAGAGGGAGTCGGCCTGTCAATCCGATTATGAACCAATCATTTGGCAGAGAATTGCTTTGACCTGAAACCTGGCAGATCACATTCTCTCCTACGTTCGCAGACGCACTCAGCATCACTTCCACACACTTGCATGGAGATAAATGTGTCTCGCTGGCATCCAGTCTGGTGGTGTTAAGTGTGTGTATTAGGGTGTATCAGCCTACATGTATGCGTGTGTGTGAGTGGGTGTAAGTAAGCCAAGGAGTAATGAGTGAGTGATGGATGGACGGTAATGCACATTTAGCCTCTCTCACGAGGGGTTGGATGTCTCGTCTGGTTCGCACACACTTGCTCTCAAAACACGGGTGAGACGCCAGGATCGTGTCTTTATTTCGTGGAAAACGTAAATGTATAAATCTCCTCCTTGCTCATTTTCTCAACTTGTTTAGCTTTCATTCAATCCATTTCCCACTAGCGCCCATATCTCGGACCTTTAAGTTGTCTCCATCTGTCTCTCTCGCCCATGCTGTCTGTCTCTTAGTAATGGAGCTAATTTGTTTAGCTCACAAAGAGTGTTTGTCCATTAGAGCAAGCGTGTCCGTGCCTCGACCGATGGTGACAAATCACACCAATGTGAAGGAAAGTAAGTAAGGGGGGTAATGATGCAATTTCCTCAGCAGGCTTATTTACAATTTAGCTTTTTGTGACAACTATGTGAAAAAAAAAAATGCTATTTTTTTTCCAGCTTTGAGGTTCTTTAACAATTCACACAGTCAGAAAAATGTTTACTGGCTTTCATCCTCTTTCCAGTTCACTTTGTTCAATCGTGCAAGGGCAGCTGCAAAGTCAGCTGCTTGTGGACCTGAAAATGTCATTATTTTTCGCTCACCTTCTACGTCTTCAAGCTCCTGGCCTCCAGACAAAAGTTGCAGCACACGTAGTGGTCTAGAAAGAAGATATGAAGTGATAAGTTCAAGGCTCTAGAAAATGTATTTTTGGGGGTAACAGGAAATTAAAATTTTTAATTGTAATTAATTGCATGATTTCAAATGATGATGAGGATTAATTGCAAATATATCTGTTCTAAATGTACAAAAAAAAAATTTGTATCAGTTTTAATACACTTAACAAAAAAGTGGGGAAAAAATGTTAAACTAATAGAAATATGACTGCACCCTTTAGTCAAGAGTAATTTCATAATAATTCCAAAAATTGAGTTAAAATTAAAAAGATATACTTTACTGTAAAAATTAGTGTGCTATTGATTTATGTTGGTCATTTTTCTGCCACTAGATGGCATAATTGCATTTGTTAAGACATTGGTGACAGCTCAGTGCATTTTTCTTTTCAAATTAAGAGCTATCTAATCTTTAACATGAAGTAACTTTTGAAATTATGCACATTTTTTAAATTGTAAAATACAACTTGACCCCAGTTTCCACAAATATATGCATTATTATTAAATTTATTACTGCTCAATTTCGACGTGGACATGTCTGCTATGTGAACGCTGCGTTGTGACTGGAATTCCCCCAATACAGGCTTTCCAAGTAAAGGGCGGTTATTAGTCACGTTTAAAAAATAAATAAAAATAAAAATAGTGCCGGGCCGATAAGCCCAGGTTGCTAAACTCGTTGTATAGTTCATAGTGGCTCTCTTTCAATCACTGGAAACAACTGGAATCTCCTTTGACCCTTTAATCAAATTAATATGGACTGAGTGTGGACAACCACAAATCAACTACTGTCGTATACGATGGGAATTACACACTCACAAACTCAAACCTGGAATCAAAACAATACTTTACTTGTCTTTTTAATGTCTTCAATGTTTAGATGCCAATAACTTCTACCAATAAAGAATCTTCACTTTTCATCACCATGTTATTCTTGGACACTTAAGTCACGTCAAGTTTATTTATCAGCCCTTACAAGAGTCTCAAAGAGATTTCCTGGTCGAGACACCTCATCCAGGCAAGGGAAAAAAAATCAGACAAAAGACAAAAAAATGAAGAAACCTTGAGAAGTGATCAAGGATCCTCCTTCCAGGATGAGCAGGCTGCAACGGATGCGATGTCAGCAACATTTATTCCATGCTATGACGCTGCACAATGTTACGTTCAACAGCACAAGAGTCCATTTCATGAAATGGAGGAAGTGAAGTGGCCCTTCTCTGATCTTGTCCCAGTCAGTTGATGCCTTCAACAGCCTCACCTGCACTGCCACCTAACCGTCTCCCCAAGCAGGAGAGGAGGGGAAGGAAGTGAGGAGAAGTGGCAGTTAAACAGTCCAAAAATCCAGATTTTACCAGGTAATGTATAATGAGATGTCAACATTTCTATAGTGGTAATCGCTTTAATTTTTGCAAGGGTATTCCAAAATACTGAAGCAAACGTTTTTGATGGGTGTGACATGGATTTGTATTAAAGTTTGGTGCTATGTGGTTTTTAGCAGCACAAGATCAGTTTTGGACACATTCATTGTTTTTTCAAAAGGCTATTAGTGGATTTAGATTAGTGCTGTTAAACCGTTAAGTAATTAATTAATCAATCGCAAACCATTATCGCATTAATCATGTACAATATTAATTCAGATTAATTGCACTCTTTATTTTGACTGCAGATGATCCTTTCGCTGACTGCAGATGGCTACATTAAAGATAGCACAGGTTGTGTTTGAGCAATAAACATAACAACATGCATTAAAGTAAAGCAGTCAATAAATGTTTGCGTATGACATTCAGAATATTTGTTTATTGGGGTCTATTTTTTTCTCATTTTAAATTATACACATAATTAACTGATAAAAAAAAAAAGAGGAGGATGAGCGTGTGCTGTGGATAAATTGTTTTTGAAGACATCCTCATAATATTAAATGTTGAAAAAATGAACCCATCATCAGTGCTCTTTAAATTTGGCGGAATAAAATGTTGATTAAAAAAAACAAAACAAAAAAAAACCTTCTTAAGCGATAAATCGTGATTAATCAAAATTCTAAAACGTAATTAATCTGGTTAAAAAAAATAATAATTTCAAAGCTGTAATTTAGATCCAAATGAAAGCTAGCGTACTCCACAGAGATAAATGATGACATGACAAAGTTCACTTTTTGTATGTGCAATGAGAATAAAAATCATCCATTCATTCATAAGATATAGGTGTGACAGTGAAGCCCAAATCCATGTTAATATTGTACAAAATAAACAGATTTTTGGTATCTTCGCTTAATTTGGAATCAAATGTTAAAATGCTCCCTTAGATATTAGTTGAATGATTTCCTTCATCTCGTGTGCTGACTCCGCAGGTTTTGTCTTCTTTGCTAATAGGTCAGTCAGGAAGGAAAGTGATCCATGCAAGGTCAAGTTGTTATTGATTGTTAAATCATTCCTGTTTGAGGACGACACAAGTGAGATGCTCCTCCCTTTCAGACTTCACGTAAATATCCTTCCTCTGGGCAAGAGCAATTTGCAGCAGGCTGTGGTTCGTGTGTCCGTACAAACTGCAGCCTCCAGAATTTGAGTGCTCCAAATATGGTTGAAACGAAAATATGTCTTAAATTGTAACAATGTCTATCCCCCTTATTATTTCTGCATTGCTGGCCATTTTTTAATGAGATCTCAATTTTCTTTACCTTCTATTTTGTGGGTTCAGCTACGGTTGTGGAAACACACAAAACGTCTGTTTTTATCTTTTCTGTCTCTTTCGATCACTCACTCTGAGTGGCTGTCAAGACGCGAGGTTTCTGGGGCTCCAGAGACATGTTGATTGATCAATTTGGTTGCACACTATCCATAAAGTCAAACATTTTCTTCAATCATTCTAACAGTGGCAGTTGTCACTTGAGTTTTGCTACTATGGGACAAGTCAACATGCTGTGCGGAGGGCAATTTTATAATACATTTTTTTGACGTCGTACTTCACAATCCATTTTTTTTGGTAATGTAAACATTCTTCACTGTCATAGAAGTATAATAATAAATCAACCACTGTTACTATTAACACATTCACTGCCATAGACGGCTTTAGATGTCAAAGATTCATTTTTTTCCTGCACACGCAATAAAACAATGTGCAAAAAAGCTTTTTCGTTATGCATCAACTTGGTATTAAAGCAACAACAGTAAATTGCAGCGTTTATTACACATAGTTAAAAAAAAACAAAAAACAACCTTTTGTGTAGTCTCCAAGAATATTCAAAACATGTGGACACCCAACTTTAACACATTCACTGCCATAGACGGTTTTAGACGTCAAAGATTTTTTTTTTTTTCCTGGACTGGCAGTGAATGAGTTAAAAAAAAAAAATGGGGCAGCATGGCACCTGGTAGAGTGGTTGTCTCCCATCCATCCATGAGTGTGTGGGTTCAATCCTCACTCACTATGTCATAGTGTCCTTGAGCAAGACGCTGAACCCTGATTTGTTCTCAGCGGACCTGGCAGCGCCCCGAATGGCCGACTATTGGTGTGTGAATGTGTTGTGTGAATGGGTGAATGTGAGGCATTGTAAAGCGCTTTGGGCACCATATGGTGTAGTTAAAAGCGCTTATATAAAAAGATGTCCATTTACTATTTAGCAAAAAGGAAAATTAATATACTGACGATATATTGATATCGCGATAAATCGTGATGCTTTGTCTCCCGATAGATTATCGATACACCTACGCAAGTATTGCGTTATTTGTAGTTAATATACAGCCACTATAACGGCTCAATTTTTCGTTACTTATTGAGCAATTACTTGGCAGGCCACTAGGGGGAGCACCTCATAAGAGTGGCGGGGAAATGTACGAAGTCTTCAGGCGAAGAAGACTCATGAGCTTACTTTTACTTGTGTCAGACATTTATCTGTCCAGCAACTGACTCCGTTTTGCATACGTTTCTATGAAAATGTGTATTATATCTTCAATTTTAACATTTTAAAACATATTGTATGTTTTGACTTTTTGAAGCACACAATTTCTGAGGAATATTAATAATGATTTAATTGGATTTAATGTTTAAGTAATTTTATTTAATTATTTGCTTTTGCAATTTTACACAAAAAATTGTCACAGTTTATAAAATGAAACAATTGACTATGTAACTGACTGACATGTTGCATGACAATAGTGTTGAAGAAAGACACAAATTTGTTTACAGAAAATTGTCTCTGTTAAGAAGACATTTGTATTTGTTTTAAAAAAATACACTAAAGTACTCACCAGTTTTAATATTATGTTTTAGTGATGGTACAAAAAGAAACTATTTTCTCATTGAAAAAATATCAGTTTATTTCTTGAGTAGTTTTATCGTAGATTATCGTGGATTTATTACCTGACCAGTATATCGCTAATCACGGTATCGTCATATAGAGATAATAGTTATCGTGAGCCTTATATCGCATATTGTATTGTATTGTATTGTGAGGTACCCACCCCTAATACATATATATATATCTATATATCTATATATCTATATATATATATATATATATATATATATATATATATATATATATATATATATATATATATATATATATATTAGGGCTGTTAAAATTAAAGCGTTAACTCTGGAGATTAATTTAAATTCATTAAAGCGTTTTTTTTTGTTTTTTTTTTGTTTTTTAACTCAGTTAACTCAGTGTGCAGCCAGACTTGGAAGAGTCAGTGATGGGAAGATGAATAAACATGGACTATATGTAGTTTTACTTTATGATTTACGTGCTTGTTGGAGAACTCTCAAGTGATTTAGCCACAGGTGCTTCTACTTACAGTTAAACGAACTCATAGAAGCACCTGTGGCTAAAGTCAAACTGTTTCAGGGTTTGCTCTCTAAGGACCTGGATTCCCCAAAACTGCCTATTAGTTGTATGCCTTTGGCGTATCTTCGCAGAGCAAAATTCTCTGCTCAAATTACCTCTACGGGGCCACACCAATGCTCATGAGCAAAACTAATCCTGTAAGGGGGTAGTTATGAGAATTGGTTGAGTCCATTTTGACTTTACTGAAGTAAATATCTGTTCCAAGCTTTGAAGGAAAAAGTAGAAGTAGAAAATTAATCACGATTAATTACAGAAAAATGTGCGATTAATTAGTTAAAATATTTTAATCGTTTGACAGCACTAATATATATATATATATATATATATATATATACACACACATACATATACATACATATTTATATAGGAAAGAGCAAAAGTTATGAACAACTTCACACAGTGTGGTGATCCATCCCCAACAAGTCCTGTGTCTGTTGCTATCCAGTCAATCCTTAGCAGATACTGATGAATGGCGGTCACAACCAACTGACGTCTGAGGACGCATGATGTATTCTCAGTGCAGGTTTTATATACTTTGTCAACCTGCTGTTTGTGTTAATCATTTTATCTCATCGCTAGAGATAAATGTCCTCCCTCCCAACTTTCCCTTGATTGGTGTTGTGCAAGGTGGGGTGGGGGATGCTTCAAGTGTCAACGTGCCTGCAACCAAGACAGGAGGACAGACGGGGGCAGGGCGGGCTTTGTGCACCAGCCCTTTCCCACACTCCCTTTCACCTTTCGTTGTATGGGGCGCTCTGGAACACACTGACATGACGAATCGCACCGCCTGCTTACCCGAGACGAGGTACTACTCGCAAAGTAAAAATGGAATGAAGTGGAGTGAAGTGATGAATGAAAGTCTTGTGTGAGTAACCCTGAAATCTCTGTGCTTAGGAACGGTGCCGTTTCCAATCCAATATTCTGCTGAGAAATCACGGTCTCAAGGCTTTGAGCGTTTGATGCGTCAGTCAACACACAAACCTTCATATGGACTCGAATGCCAGCACCAAGCTGTTGCCCGTAAAACATTTAGCCACTCACAATGGAGACATTACCACTTGACCGAGCGCTTTTGAATGCCTCGAAGGGTTTGTGTGTATATCGAGTGTGGCGGCGAACGGGGGAAGACAAGGCAGACGACCCGATTATCACCTCCGACCCTTGTCAAACAAGCCCTCACCGCCAATGGTGCACACATGCGACACATACACACGCACTTGCACAAAATTCAGCTATACTCCTCGTGCTGTAGATTCAAAATGAGGATCTGTTCATGTCCATGTTACATCTTTTAGTTTGATTTGTCATGGTACGGTCAGTGTATTTAAATTACGCTCTTGTAGCACCATAAAATGGCCACCGCACATATACGTACTTCAAACACAAGGCACCGCAAACGCTTTTATATGATCAAATTCACAAACAAAAGCAACCAAGGGTCTTATTCGGGTTTTTAAAAACCCAAATTCTGATTTTTGTTTACATGGCCTTTCAAAATCCCACCTTATTGACCGCATGTAAACATTCACAGAAAGGTATAGAAGTGGAAATTCTTTGGAAATTTATTCAGAGTTCAAGCGTGCATCTGAAAGGTAAAGATAAGAGAAAGTTGAATGAATTACCTGTACACCCTTAAAACCTCACCCGATAGCGGAATGTGTCACGTGTGTAGTTTTCTATCAATGTCCATTTTTTGTCCAGAAGCTAGCAAACAAAAACAGAGAAAGTCAGCTAATGACCAAGCTGGCGCAAGTATTGAATAGCTAACCCAGTCAGGCCAAGCAGGGTGAAGGGGTGAGCGTGTTGAGGTCGACAGAGGAGGGATGAGCTCACTTCCTCCCTTCCTAGAAATAATAACCCTCATCCCCAATCCAGACTGGGATTGTTTCCACAAGGAAATTCATGACATACTTCAAATGTGTGACATAAGTGACGCTCACTCAACTATGACTCGATTAATGTGTGGAGTATGTGCTAGTGGTGTTTTTTGCAAGATGACTCATTATAAGTGAGTGAATGTATAATGTGAGTGGGCTGCTTTATGTTGCCACAGTGGCGAGAAATGCAACGTCATGGCAGTAGAAGACGATGGCGGGAAAAAAAGAGGAAGGAAGCAATGAGGAGAAGAGAGAAGTGTAGGAAAAAAAACACTTTTCCTTCACCCACACGCTCAATAGGAAATTAGGTCATATTAGCAAAACCATTGTCAGGAACAAATCATCACCATCATAATTGGATCTGTAACCAATGTGAGGGTGCTTCAGACACACGCACACAAACCACAAAAAGCTGTCACACGTTTCTACTGCTTGCTCGCACGACCCCGGGACGGAGTAAAACAGAATTCAGCATAAATCCGTGTGCTCTTGACAGTTTTATGCGGCATTCAGGAGCCTCATTTGGAAAAGAAGCATGATAGAGGAGCACAATTTGTGCTATATGTAATTGTGGTCGTGATCTTTTCATAAATCACCACATGCCTACTACACGCCCTGGGCCAGTTGGTTCTCAACCTTTGTTCGTTGATGTACCCCCGTGAAATATTTTTTCAGCCAAGTACCCCCTAACCAGCGCAAATGATTTTTCCTTGAAAAACAGAAAAGACTTAAAATAGAGTGTTGTGACATCATTGTCTGATTTATCAAACTTCATTCTCTATTGATTTTTTAAAAAATAAAGAGATATAACTATATAAATAAAGAATCATAGAAGAATAAATAAAAGGAATAAATTATTCCTAAATATGTGTGCACATTACAATTCTCACCCCAAACTGACCTCCTTTGGTGTCATACAAAGATCTGTTCTAAACAAAGAAATGAACTTCATTTTAAATAAAGTTTTGAAATGATTGATAGGTGATACTAGATGGCATATAACAGGTTGGGTCGAACCATTCTCGGAAGAATCAACTTTTTTAAAACAATGAAATTGAATAGCCTACAGACTATAACATTCATTTGATGAGATTATATATTTTTTTTCTGAAATATTTGTCTATATTTTTTAATTATTTAATATTATTTGTAAGGATTTTTGCATGGATGCTACTTTAGTCATGACTAGGGTCATGCAAGGGTTATGCTTACTGTCATGACTAGGGTCATGCAAGGGTTATGCTTACTGTCATGACTAGGGTCATGCAAGGGTTATGTTTACTGTCATGACTGGGGTCATGCAAGGGTTATGCTTGGGCCATGCAAGTGTTATGTTTGGGTCATGACCGTGTGGTCAAGTGTCTGTTTTGAACTGATGTAACCAGCATCTAGTTTCAACTGGTAAGACGGTATGTAATGTCAGGAGCTATGTGATGTCGGGATTCTTTAATCTCTTGATCTGGTCAACAGTCAATCAGATAATTCCATGTTAGTCCTATTACCCACATGTCTAGCCAATCATATCGTTTTGCTGTCTATATAAGCCTGTCTGAGGAGGGTGTGTTTTTGTCAGATTATTACTTCTGTTCCTCTGTGCACCTCCACAGCCCAAGTTAGCTGAGCGTCTTATGATTCTTGATACATTCTTGTTGTTTCTCGTCTAGTCAAGTTTGTCCTACGCCTCTCGATGTTATGCCAATAAAGAGTTAAAATCTTATTTGTGTCTGCGTTTTTGGGATCCAACCCCAGAACATAACATTTAGTTCTTTACTTGACCTGGTTATTGATGATTACATTGACAAACAAAAACCCGCTTCCAGCAATGCGGAGTCTGTTAAGTACTTGTACTGGTATCAGTCTGAAAAAAGTGGTATCCAACATAGCTAATAATAAAGAAATGATTTTCTGTGAACTTCTGGCATCATTGATCTAAAGTTAACCACATAACTGTGTCTAATGAAATCCCAAAAATGGATCATAAATCTGAAATAAAACAGTCCAAAAAAACAGTTTTTAAAAATGTATTTATTTAATTAGTTGTATTTATTTATTTATTTATTTATGTATTTTCTCTCATTTAATTTCTATCACACACTCTATTCATTAATGCATTCATAATTTTTATATCATCTCAATGTATTTTTTTTTTTATAAGTTATGGGCTAAGTTATAATTTTAAAGGGTCTTTTCTATAACTAGTAAGTATCATCATACATCATTCTGCTTCACTGTGCAATAATGATAAAGGAATTCAATTCGATGCAACACCCTGAGCAGCCGCAGCAGTAGCTGCACCTTTAATTGTCAATTTATTATACTGATTAGGTGCCCTCGAGGGAAAATTCAATTTACACTCTGCTGTGCATTTGTTGGGTTGCACAGAACACAGAACGCACACGCAGGTATACAAGAAGAGTGATTGTGCACTAGAGCTGGGGATGATTTGGTGCTTTGCTCAAGGGCAACTTAGTAGTCAGGATGCAGACGAGCATCAAGAGTTGTAATTTTCTAACTTTTTTTTTTTTTTTTTTTAATAACGAATACAAAAGGCCATAACCAAAATCCTGCTATCAAAAGATAATAATCCCTAAAAATAGATTATATGGATAATAAAGCATGGTTATTATACTGGATGAAGTAGGATGTAGTGCTGGCACTGTATTATACAGCATCCTTTCATAAAAATTAAGGCTGGGTATCGCTCCTAATTTCCTCAGTTGATTCGATTTCGATTCACAAGAGTTCAGCTCGATTCGATTTGGATTTTTTTCTGACTTGATTCGATTCGCTTCAATTCAATCTGATATCGATTAATTATGACACATCAATTATTCTTAAATGTCAAGGACATCATAAAATTTTCACAAATATTAAATTCCGAAGTAAATTTTGTGGAGGCAGTAACACAGACATTGACATCAGCAAGGATACGGTGAAAATTAGGGCTGGGAATCTTTGACGGTCTCACGATTCGATTCGATTACGATTTTTGGGTCTACGATTCAATTCAGAATCGATCTTCGATTCTCGATTCAAAATTATTTGATTGACAAATGATTTCTGCTTCAATTTACAGATATGCACAACATTGTCATGATCTACTCCAGTCTGCTTTGCGAGACAAAATGACAAATAGAGACATTAAAGTGTCTTTTTTTTGTTGTTGTTGTTGTTTAAACATTTATTAATTTTGTATTGTAAGTGCGTTTTCCCCTTCTTCTTCATTTCTAATTTGAATAAAACTGATTTTTGGATATTAATATCGATTCGATTAATAAATGAGAATCTCGATTCTTTTATGAATCGATTTTTTGGCACACCCCTAGTGAAAATATTGTCATGATTTAATTCAATAATTGTAAATTTGAATTAAAAAGAAAAAAAATACTTTACATTTTTAGAAAACAGCCATCCATCCATTTTCTGAACCGCTTACTCCTCACAGGGGTTGCGGGGGGTGCTGGAGCCTATCCCAGCCAGCTATGGGCAGTAGGCGGAGTACACTTTGAATTGGTTGCCAGCCAATCGCAGCCAAGAAAAGAGTAAAAATTGAATTTTCTTAAGAATTCATGGGGAAAAGAGATTAAAAAAATAATTGATTTGTGGTTTTATGAATCGATATCAGGCGTGAAAAGGAAAATCGATTCAGTATCAATTATTCGATTTTTTTTTTTTTTTTTTTTAACTCAGCCCGATTAAAAATACAGACTCTCACAAGAGTACACACCTACATTTCTACAAATATTTCGGTATCTTTTCGTGGGACAGCACTAACGAAATGACACTGACACAATGAAACGAAGTCGGTGTACAGATTATATAACAGTGTCAAGTTATTGTTCCATCAAAATCACTCAAAATACAGCCATAAATAGCTAAACCGATTTCGCTATTAATGGTTGTTTTTTGACTTATTTTGATAGAACACTGTTATATAACGTGTACACTATCTACTTTTCATTGTGTCAAAATGTCATTTCTTCTCGTGCTTTTGTTATTTCGAAAATGTGTTATTTTTTATCTCGGAGTACCTAATGTGGCCGGTGCACGCGTGCACAAGCAAGTGTGAAGTTAAACCCTCTTAAAGAGCATCTTCCATCAAGGGCAGAGGTTTCACCACATGGGCGCTGTCAACTAGCGCTTACATAACGTGCTGAAAGACGGCGAGCATGACCTCAGCTCCTCCTCACACATTTTATATGAGGCTTCGCGCATTATTTATTCATGTTTAAAGACAGTCGGTTGCTGGCATCCCGAGAGCTGCCAACACGTGCGCACTCCCCTGCATCTCAACTGAAATCAAAGCTGTGCAATGGAAGATGAATACATTTTCATGCTTTACTGCTGTAGAATATATTGCATGTGTCAGCCTCAGCATATGTCGGTGGTGACATTTGCCGGAAACATGACAACAAGTGGGAGAAGACAGAGTTGACACTAATCCCCACAATGGCGTGTGCTCATGTTGCTTGGGCTAATTGACAAGATTTTATACAACACGACGCACGTGTTTTTCCTGGTCACGGCACACGGTCTATTGTGCGTTTTAACAAGTGTGGAGCAGTAATGAGACGTCTGGAGTTGTTGCGGTGTCTTTGTGGCGGCGGTTACACGCGTCCACTCACTTTTACTCCACGGGCTGCCTGCATTGTAATATTACAATCTTACTGCATGTGGGCACACACTTAATGTTCGGTAGACTAATGGAACGGCAATGGAAAGGATTTGAAAGGTTGCACATTCAAGTCCCAGTGGAACCAGCTGTGACCTGCCTTGGCACTGTTTGGAATGTGCCTTGATTATTATTATTATTATTATTATTATTATTATTATTATATTATTATAATATTCTGAAAAAAAATAAGTCTTCTGCCTTTTGCTGCGTTCTCACCAAAAGTGGGGGAAGGCGTTTCGGCGGTTTGCATTGTAGTCAATGGTGTTCGCGCGCACGCAAACGCACGCACACATACACACAAAAAAAAAAAAAAAAAAAAGAGCAATGATGACAAGACGTTGAATCGGTAAGACTACCGAATGAACAATTCTGAGCTCTTTAAAAAAAAAAAAAAATAATAAAATAAAAAAAAAAAAAAAAAAAAATGGTGTTCGCGCGCAACGCAACGAAAGTGCGCGGGGCGGCGCGGTGGACGCGTTTAGCGCGCTGACATTCGGACATTCGTGACGAAAATCCGCACAATCGCATATTCGCCAAAGCTAAAAAATGTTTTTTTAAAAATGAACTTTTTTCGCTTTTCGCCTCGCTACAGCCAATCGCCTTCGAGTACGGGGTACGTCACACACAGCGTCCTCTCTATTGTCACCCCGAGCGCAACAACAACACGCTAGCCGGGACAGAATGGTGAGCAAAGAAGTAGCATTCAACTGCTGGTAAGTCTGTTTACTTGCTCATGAACTGTACCGCACAAATGCGGGCCGCCACTAAAAAAGCGAAAGTGCTATCACGTACCTCAAAAAAAAGGAGAAAATAGTGCCACGGCTGTTTAGTCCCAGGAAAGAAGTGAAAGTAGTTAGCGGTGCTCACTTTTTGTTGACTCGCTAAAGTGCTCCACTTCCTTGTTCACCAAGGGACACGCCTCCTCCGCTCGGTTGCTCACGAAAGAGCGAATGAGCAGCAACCGTTCCAAAAACATTACGCGGTGAAAAACGCTCGGAAGGAAGCGTTCCAGTTCGCCTTTTCGGATTGGTGAGAACGCAGTATTAGGCTAAATGTTGTCCGGTTTGAATATTAAACCCTAAAACCACCAGACATTCCAATTACAATAGCTTCTTTTCCCTTCCTATTGACCTCCTAAACAGTTGACTCATAATTTCAAAGTGGCACTTTGCCAATTTTGCATATCCCTGTAGTGCCATTTGTGCTGTATTCATTGTTTTAGACACGTGATGCTCATTGTTAGACACTTTGTAGGACTTGATAGAGCTCTGAATATATTGTGCTCATGTCCTAAATGTTGTAGTGGCTTGTTTTAAGTATTTTGATTCTGATCTGATCTGATATATATATATATATATATATATATATATATATATATATATATATATATATATATATATATATATATATATTTCCCATAGAAAACTATAAAGTGTTAAAGTATTTACTTGTTGAAGTTTTCATTTAACTTTTTAAGATGTACTGATAACCTTGGGAGCTCCCTGAACATTTTATTAGAAATTTAAAATCAAGTCTATTATTAATTATCTAAGATAAAAAAAAAACAACTACATTTTGAAAAGTCTGAAAAATTCTTCATTAATATGTTTTAAGATATTACAACAAAGTCAAGATTTTTTACGGAAAATATCGGCTCCAAATATCGGTTATCAGCCTCCTTGACTGCTAATAATCGGCCCTGAAAAAAAACAACACGTTATCAGTCTATCTCTAATTGAAATTGGTGATGTATACACTTCCACATCTTCCAAAAGGACACAAATAGTTTTGTTTATTTAAAACTTGTGATATTACAGCCCATTGCTGAAAGCGGGTTCTTTCATTTGTTCCATACCTGTAAATACAGCCATACTGTCATTTGAAATATAATATGAGATGTCATTTGAAATATAATATATGATGTCATTTGAAATATAATATATGATGTCATTTGAAATATAATATATGATGTCATTTGAAATATAATATATGATATGATATGATATGATTGATATGACGTGATATGATATATGATATGATATAATGCAGCTGGACCTGCAGCCACCAGGCAAGATGATGCTAGAAGCTCATATCACTGACGTCAAGCTTAAACCTCATGAATTACAGTTTGGCAAACTTCAGAAATCTGTACTTTTGGTCATTCCACACGCTTATTGACCAATCTAAACTGCTAAAAATTGCTTGCTCTCTTTGATGATACAATCTTAATGGTTTTTTTGGGGTTTCCTGAAAAATAACGATTTCAAAAGAAGAGTACAGTACAAGGTTTTGGCCCGAAGCCAGCGATATATTTCTGGTAAAAGTTTCTCATACAAACTTTGTGACACACAAAATGGTCATTCCACAATGTCTTTCGAGCTTCCTTTTTTTGTGACATTTCCATTGGTGGGAAGCAACAAAGTCCAAGTACTTGGTTACTAACTTACCACCTACTTTTACTGGTGCGAGTGTTGGTTGGACTCAAAACAAGATGTTTCCACAACTTTGATAAACTTGTGAACTGAGTGGCAAAAAAAAATAAAATAAATGCTTTTACACAAAGATCTGTAACAGAAAGTAGATCTTTTCCTGTTGTGGACATTTCTCATTTGCTCTCTTACACGTGTAAGAACATGTATGCTTGAAGCTGCTTCACTTCAAAGTAATAGGTTGGTGTTAATGTGGCACATTTGTTGTTCAACGGAGCAGAGACTATCCCTAGTGTCATTGTAAATAAGCTTCAGTTTGCAGTGCTGTCTGTGCGTGGGCATCCACAGGCTCACAATCAGCCAGAGGGCCAGCCAGATGATTACAGGGGTGGCAGATACTAAAATAAGAAGAAAAAAAAAGACTTGGGTAAAAGCACAAGTATCGATTCAACTCCTTTAATTAAGTTAAAGTTAAAAAAAAGTGCAGACTCTGAAATGTAGTTAAGTACCAAAGTAAAAATGGGTTTCTGCTGTCAATTATATACAATACCAATTCTGACAACTTGGCACAAAATAGTTTCCCTCTTTTACTAACTTGGATAGTGCTCGTATCCAAAGATTTGCTCACTTTCTGAACTGAATGATATCCGTTCATTGAATCCTAGCACCCCTAAAATTGAATTCCTACGCTACCTTCCAGTGATATGCAGTGGTGGTGTAAATCAGAATATGAGTCACATTTTTAACCTCTACCACTCAATACCAACACATTATTATTACCAGTCCTCCCCCCACCCATACATTTTTCATCGATCAATGTTTATGATGTAGGGTAGAAAGTTTTGTTTTTTGTAACCAGGAAATGTTCCAGGTGCTCTTAATTTACTATACAGTGCCTGTTTATTCGCTATCTTGTGACCTATTTCGATCTCTCGCTAGCTTAACAGCCATTCACAGTGATCAGTTGTCACTGACGGCCATTTTGTACTTTTCTCAGCTCACGGTCATTGATATGCCACAATGTGTAAAATCTCTCCAAAGCCCCAGCAAGCCAATTTAATCAAATTCAAAGAACCAAGAAATCATCAGCAACGACAAATCAACCTTTTCCTGGTGTACATTTGTCATAAAAGACGATTCGATACTTATCGATACGCTGGACCGATGCAATTCAAGAATGCAATGATTTTGAAATGCAATGATTCAGTTTGTCAAATCAAAACAAATTTTCTAACACCTATCTTGTTTTTTTTCACCCCTAGTGGGCACAGTCATGTAGCTCCGCCCTTGTGTGTGAAAATAACCCAGCATTACTGCAGCTTACCGAACAGTTGTGACCTTCTTAATGTATTTCTATGTCCGTATGTCCCTGCAAGCATATCCAAAGGAGCTACATCATGACTGCATGAAATCATAATTCACACATTGTTTATTTCTTCATTTATTATTTACATTCTAGTTAAAGTAGGCTACAACACTAATAAGTTTATTTTATTTTATTTTTTTAAATCACCCACCACTGCAACTTCTGTTGGTGTTTTATGGGCTGAAACAGATTTATGACATGTCCATTCATTTCAATGTGGAATGATAGTTTGGGACAAATACAGTTACAAATGATAAATTTTGAGTATGGTCACTGAATGATTAAACGTCGTTAGAAAAATACTCCAATGGTTACTGGAAAAATGTAACAACTGTAAGGAAGTATTTTTACTCCGTTACTACTTCAAACAAACAAGTTTCTCTAATTTGGAGCATTGCGCGCAGGCGTCCACAGTCTCTCAAACAGCCGTGGGGGCCTGATTGACAGCATTTGGCTGACTAGCGACCCTCTTTCCCGTCGTCCCCACCTCCTCTCTCTCCCTCTCTTCCCCCTCCACTCTGCGCTCTCTCTCTCTCGCTCTTCATCTCCCCGACTCGCGCACACTCTCCACGCCGCCAACAGGGATGCATCGAGGGCGAAGCGCAGCCTGAAAAATGGCCCCGACTCCGCGCTTATTGTGGATCTATCCTTCCCTTTTCCTGCTCACCTCCTCTGTGCTTTTTCACGCGTTGTCGCCGTGTGGAGCCTTAAGGAATTATCCGGATAATGAAGGTAGGTAGGTGGGTGTGCGCGGGCTACTTGGTTCTCGGAGGGAGGGGGGCGGTGATGCGGTGGAAGGGAGCCCCATCTGGAGCGCCCAATGCCGGGTGAGAAGCGCTAGAGCTTCCCGATGAAGTGCCCCGCTCGATTACGAATCGTGCATAAAGAGCCACAAAAAGAGCGAGGGGATGGAGGAGAGGAAGCGTGTGTCACGTTTCTCTCTCTTTTTTTCTTCTTCTTTTTTTTCGGGATTTTGACATTAAATTTGCATGACATGATGTGACGATAGAAGGCTGACCTGAGCGAGAAACACCAAAGTGGGCGAACTTGTAACAATGAACCCCCCCCCAAACAACACTAATCTCATCCAGGCACGTTCATTAAAACACGCTGAGGGATGATGATGTCTTTTCGTCTGTGGACTCGAGCCATCTAACTCAGTCAGCAAATGAGAGGCAGCAATTGCATTACATTTGTCACAGCCTCCCTCTGTTATTATATTAACATCGATGTTCGGCCAATACATTTAGTGGCAAACTACTCCTGACTGCTTCTCGGACTGAAACATGCAAGATGGCTTGTTTACTGGCAACTTGCAGGAGGGAAAAGAAGTCATCGCAGGCGGGGAGATTCATGATGAGCACTTTATTAAGCAACTTATTGGCGAGGAGAAGAAATGATGCTGTCAGGAAGTGTCAGTGGTGCATTGTGTGATTTGGCCAACTGCACAAGTTTACAAATTAGACGACAAGAAAGATGATCTGGAGCAAATGCATGAGTTGACTTGTGATCTTATTATGGGAAAAGTCAATTATTTGAGATTAGGCAAAGTAATACATTTGCTAACATGTTGTGCTTGCATATATTTGTTCTTTTAGCCTGCCAATTAGACAAATGAATTAGACTAAATCAACAGTGCCTCTGCTGGTAGTGCACTCCATTTTATGTCAATTGTTTCAAGTCTGATGATTATTCAGTTGCACACAATAAACACAATTATTAAAAATAATTCAATGTTCTAAACGGAACCAAAAGTCTTATAACGTACCAAATGTTTGTTAGAATTTCACGGGTTGGCCTTTAAACAGTTTTCAAATCCACGTGATGCTCAGGTCTCACACAATGAATCACTTCAAGCATCCACAACAAGCAGGCCACACCTCAGCCGGCATGCATGAGACCTCCAATTTTGAGTGTGTAAGCGCCCGCGTATAGGTACAACGCTGAATGTATGTCACCGCCCGGAGGAGTTCTCCCTGGCTCGGGAGGATAGACGAGCGGTGAGGATGAGGAGAGGCAGTCAGCGAGGAGTGTTTAAACAGGAGGAGACAATGCAGAATGCATGTGATGAAATATTCATTGAGGTGAATGCGGAATGAAGGATGATGAATTGAAACTCCTGTTGATTTAGATAAATGAGCTGTAGCGTTTGCGGCCAGCTCACGCTTTTAATTGATATGAACGCTGACGGACTTTTGTTCTCTCTTTTGGCATCCTGCTGTTTCACACATACTGGCACAATTTGCAACTTAAGCGCAACTTCTGTATGGTAAACACCTCATTAGGTACACCTGCCCAATGTAAAGGGCACTAACAATTTGGATGAAGAGTTTATTTTTGTACCCAATTTTGGTTGTGGATATGAAATTATTTACATAATGTTGTGGCTCACATATGCGTGTATATAAGGTTAACCATGGACTCCATTGAAGTCATTTTTAGCAACCTTCTGCTGCCCATAGCGATTGTTTGACTTCATAGTGTGTGTATGCTTGTGTGTGTATGACCATGCACATTGTCCACCCACAGGGCTGAGGCTGTCATAAAAATTTACAGTTCCCCATTCAGGACCAATTAAAGCGCAAAGGCCCTTTGGACGGAGCTGATATTGTAAGCGAAAATCATGTTTCAGTGTCAACAAGCTTTGTTTACTATGTGATCTTGTACGGAAATTGTTGGCATTTACAAGAAAAACGCGAGTGAGGGTGGACAAGCGGAACAAAGTGCTACAGGGGGAATTGATCAGATTGCTTGAAATTGGTGCTAACTGCAGACAGGGGAACATGATCTATAGTGGAAATGACTTTTTTCACAAGTGGCTTTTTAAAGTCTTTGTCAGAAGCAGTAAAGAGAGGAAGGGGATTAGGAGGAGATGATTGGGCACCAGCAGAGGGAGCCCCACGCACTCATTCAGTATTGTGGGAACCCTGAGGGCAAACTGATGTAACATTAGGATGGGTGCCCCCGGGTCTGCACTCTGTGTGTGGCTCTATCTTTTTTAGAGTCTGTTTTCTCCATTTCACCTTCTTGCCTCTCCGCTGTTTTCTATTTTTGTGTTTGTAATGCACAGCCCCCTCAATCCTAGAAAACACGACTGGAGCTTTCTTTCAAGTCATGCTAATTAGGTGATAGCATTTAAATAATCAGTAAATCTGTGAGTACAGAGTGTAAGAAGAGCGTTTTTAATTTATTAAGTGTGGTGAAAAAAATACCCGTGGTTTATTTTGGAGGTTTGGTAACCACTATACGTAGGGTATGATAGTCTAATATCAAAGTTGAAATTGAATCCTTCACGGTAATGTAATGGAGGTGTTTCTGAATGCATTAGTCCATTAGCGAAACTACAGTGATAAAACAGAAAAACCAAAATGTACCGTAATTTTCTAATTTATAATAATTTAAGGCTGGGACTTGATAAACAAAAAATATAATTAATTGCAGGGTTCATAATTAATTAATCTTGATTAATGAGATTGTAATCATATAATATTATTTTTCCTGAAAAGCAAACAATTTTTAATTTAAATATATTTTAGTAGATGACTGAATAAAACAATAGACACAAATGTGAATGTTTTTAAATTTGGAAAAATGCAATCAATCTCTTGCAATACATACCAGTAGAAAATAAATAGAAAATGTCCTTGGCTAGAACTCACCAGACCAAAAGTTGCCATTTTAAGACATTTTTTTTGTAATAATGATCTACATCTACAGTCCAGAGCAATCCACTTTGCGAGTGACTATTCACATTTAACACGATAAAGTCCCACCTCCAATATTAATATATTGTTGACATTAGAGGCTGCTCCTCCTGACTGACGTATGCGGTAACGTACTTATTCATTTTCAATTTTCAAACATGTATGCTTGCTGTGTAACTGCTGTGCTATTTTCTCTACAAACACATACTAATTTAACTGCTCATTTCCTGGCCATAGTTAAGTTAATTAGTCCTGTTTCAGCCAGACTTCTGTTAAAAGTGAACTGTACCACCTCCTTTCACTAATCTACATTTTACGTTAGCATAGTGGCTAGCATAGCTTCTCCATCTTCTCCTGCTCTCACTTTTGTTTAATGTGTCACCTGATTAACTATTCTTTGCCCTTGTTTAATGATAGCGATACTTGTTAGGAGTAGGTCTGTAGCTTATTCGCTGCCATGGAGGTAAGGATTAGTGACTTAGAAACTCCAAGACAGTTAGCTAGCCATGTTAGTTAGCCAGGCACAACCCATAGCTGGTGGTGACCCCCGGCAGTTCTCAAGCAGCTGAGAAACGAGGGAGGTAGTAGATGTAGAAGTGCTTGAAACCATTTTCACACTGAGGCAGGTACAATGACATCAATCAACAAGCCTTATTGCCACTACTGGTAAGTAGAGTCCAAATCTATACTGCATATACAGTGCACTTCTAGTAAGTACAATTGGCAAGGTTTTTCATTCCATTGCTCTTAGATGGACGTGCTGGGGAGAGGTGGTGGTGGAGGTGGGGGGGGGGGGGGTGGTTATGGCTGCTATTGCTTTGTAAGGTTAACGTGAGCCGTTATTGCAGAGACAAGCATATGTAAAACATGCCCTCTACTGACACACAAGCACGTACACCATCTTAATGATTCGCACAAGATCCTGACTGTGGTATAATGCGGGGTCAAAGGTCTCCTCTGCTTTAATTGCTTTAATCTATAAGGGTTGCTAGTAGTTATCGGCAGAGCCATACCTCACTGTGAATGTGCCTTTGTGCGCCCACGATGGTGGCGCTCCCGTGTAACAACCATGACCTTGAACAGAAGAGGCTATAGATCGCTGTTGTCATCAGAGAGCAGTAAAAAAAAGAGAGGCACCAAAAAGCACAAGCATCCACTTGATTTTTTTTTTCTTTTCTCTAATCTCCTTCTCTCATATGTGCCCTACTTTGCTTTATCTCTCTCTTGGATTGTTTTCCCTTCTGTTCTTAGTTCAGCTCTTGCTCATTCAACCCCCCCACACAGTAACACTAATAGCGCAGGAGCTCCCCGCACTTGGAGCAAGGTGCGGCTGTATATGTGCAATACATAGTCAGTCTGAGGTTGGTGCCCATGCATTGTGCATGCACGCCCACAGACACTCATTCCAGCCTAATGTATGGCTTGGGGGCAGTTTGGTGGTCTTGGTCCAGAGAATAACGTCAAGTATTCCTGCGGCTAGCTGATAGATGAGCCTATAAATACAGCACAGTGACAGGAAATGATTCTGGTGTGAAGGCTAGGAACACATACTAAGTTTGTGTGCTGGTGTGGGTGTGTGATGTTATCAATGAGCAGAAGCAAAAGAAAAAAACGCAAAGCCACAGGAGTGAGGTGAAACAAGAGACAAAGAGGCGTGTTGTGGCAACACACAGTGATTAAAGCCCAGTGAGGCTTTGTCTTGTAGTAATAAATAAACCACACAAATCTGCTGCTATTATTTCAAATGTTTCTTGTCTTCTGAGGGGAGTAGAACATGAATCTCATTGATCTTTGCTCTTTGTTGTATGTTTTACTTCATGGCTGCGTACTAGCTGAGCTTTCAGTGTTAACCTCAATCGGAATGTAAAGCTGGCTAGATTAGCTTAGCACAATGACCAACGTCTTAGTGGCTCTTACTGACACATAAAGTGTACAGCCAAAACCGAATATTGACCAATTGGAGGTCTCACCAACGGTCTCACCAAATACGGTTTATATACGCTAGCCAAGTCAACTCTGAATCAAGAGAATGAAAGTGTCAGACATTCGGTGTGTGCATGTCTCCATAAAAGACAATTTGACTCGTGGGGTGCGAAATGATTCAAGGACGATTCGATTTGAAAGTGGAATGATTCAATTTGGTTCGACTCAATGGGATTACGATTCGATTCAATATGGTACGGCTCAGTTCAAGAGGGTATGATCAGGTGCAATTAATTTTTTGTTTTACATATATTAGAATGAAGTTGCTAGTACTTCAAGATATATCTCTCCAATTAAGGACGATTTGATACATATCTTGATACGTTTTAAAGTGCAATGTTTCGTTGATTCACTCACATCTTTTCATATCAAATTTGTTATGTTCTGAGGTTGGATCCCAAAAGCGCAGACACAAATAAGATTTTAACTCTTTGTTCGAATAACATCGAGAGGCGTGGAACAAACTTGACTAGATGAGAAACAACGAGAATGTATCAAGAATCACAATACACTAAACTGACCCCGGGTTTTCACTGGATGCGGTTGCGGTGCGGTTGCGGTGCGGTCCGGCGACGCAAGCAATTAGATTCCATTCATTCGAATGGTGCAGTTTACACCGCTTGCGGGTGCATTGCGTGTCGACTGCGGAAGGCCTGCGGCGTGCCGCAAGCCTTCCGCAAGGATAGCCTATTTTCTATTTTTGCCGGACGCCGCAGCGGTAGGCCTCCGGCAAATGGCAAGCTAGCACAAAACACATCGAGCGGGACAGGAAGACCGAGGCAGTTTCAAAATAAATTTCCGGTTACCTTTCAGAATAAAATACTCGCCAGCTCCTATTTCGCAAGTTTTTCAGCAAAACGTGACGTGGGCGTCGCCGGGCCATGTGCTCATTCACGGTTTAGACACCAGCGAACATGGACGAGGAGAGGTTTATATTGGAGGTGGAAAACCACAAAATAATATATGACACGGCACATCCTTTTTATAAGGACTGTAATGTATTGTGAGTTTGATGTTCGCGATTGCTTGTTGTGCCCGTCTCGCTTGCCGTACTGAGCGGCAGCCGGACGGGGAAGACAGAAATAAAGAGTGGACCCGCACTGACCCGACTCTCGTTATTAATATACTTTACAAGGACAACCAAAAAAAGGATGCTGCATGGAATCTCATATCTTTCTGCTTCTCTGTTGAGCAGACTTTCTGTATGTTTGTCGTTGTGAAATGCCACATGATCGCGCGCGCGCGGTCCCGCGAGACACGTTGGGAAGTGGGCGGCGACGGAGCTGCCGGACCGCAGCTGTGCGGAGCCGGTGTGGATTGACAAAAAAATTGACCCGTCCGGAGCACGCAGTCAAGACGCACCGCACCGCAACCGCACCGCAACCGCATCCAGTGAAAACCCGGGGTAACTGGCGATGGAGTTGCACAGAGGAACAGAGGTAACAATCCGACAAAGACATATACTTCTCAGACAGGCTTATATATACAGCAAATCGATCTGATTGGTTGTGGCTAGACATGTGGGTAACAGGACTGACTTGGAATTATCTGATTGGCTGTTGACCAGATAAAGACATTAAAGATTCCTGACATCACAAAGCTTCAGACATCACATAGCGTCTTACCAGTTGAAACTAGATGCTGGTTAAAATCAGTTTAAAACAGACACTTGACCTCACGGTCATGACCCAAACATAACCTTTGCATGGCCCAAGCATAACCCTTACATGACCCTAGTCATGACAGTAAGCATAACCCTTGCATGACCCTAGTTATGACAAAATTATGTTTTTTTTTTTTTTCAAAACAAATAATTTTCTAGTTCAAACCGTTGTTTGTCACACCCCCCCTTAAGCAAAATGATTTGAGATAACTGATTTGAGAAGTGTTTTTAGTTATGAGCATGTTCACGGAATTAAACTCTTAAGTCAAGTGTATATTTTCAAACTTGCTGATTGGTTGTTTAACTATAAAAGCAGTATATCTGTTCAAACCAGATTTGTTGCAAATTTCTGATATACAGGTTTGCAGAAAGCAGCATCCTGCAGGGCTATTGAGGCCACACACTCCTGCTTCACTGTGAATTCCACCACCACGCGTGTCGTGCGCAAATGATCTGAATTCTGACTCTGAATCTTGCATGTTACTGCAAAGTATTGAGGCCACACTACAGCGTTTGAACCACAAGGAACATGTTTTATTCAGCATTCCTCTTTTTTGCTTGTTCAATGAAAGAACTTTTTTTCATTTCCAAGAAGTTTCCTGAGTTGAAATATGCCACCCCTTTGAAGCCCAAGTCCTATCTGCAGGTTTCATTTGTGAGGTTGATCAATTTATATGTAAAAAAGTGAGCTAAGCTGACAGTTATGTCATGCTTCTAAGAAAGAACACATTTAGAAGACCGTTACAGAGTTACTGAATCCACAATACACGGCTGTTTCAACACTGGAAGAAAAGAAGAAAATCACCAATAGCCTCTCTGGCATTGCCCCCCAAGAATTCATGTGCTTTATTTGGGGACCTTTAGCGAGCCGATATGAGATTAAAATGCCTCTCTGGCATTGCTATGGTCAACCCTCTTCATCCTCTGTCCATATATTTTTTTTCCTAGCCTGGATGCCGTGTCACTTATGTTGTATCACCACTAGCATCAATGCTAATATGGAAGCCATTAATGTCTGACTCTTCTCCTACGTGGGTGAGTGGACCCCCTACTGAGGAAGCCCTTAACTGGTCACACTTACTGATCATTGGACCTTCTCCCTGTAACCCCCCACAATTTTACATCCCGTCTAGATTCTTCATCACCAACACACATATACAGATACAAGCCTCTACTCCTATTTTTCTGACCCCAAATGTGGCCTAATTGAATTAGGTTGCTTCCGCGTTTGCTATTCTCTGTTTGCACGGCAGGCTGGACTCATGCTGTGTTAGTGAAAGGGGACATTTAGCAGCTTGAGAAACAAATGCTCCAGGATTTTGTCCACCATACAGTAGACATGGACTGTTTGCCACCTGAGCATTGAAGTGTGCCAGCCAGCCAACATATGCCAGTTTTTCAATCAGCGGGTTGACATATTTGACATGGACTGTGCATTGTCATAGAAAGCGCTCTGATAAACATAGACTAATTTATTTCGACTGTCATTTCATATCAAGCAGATTTGGAGTGGCAACTTTTTCGGATTACCGTATTTTTCGGATTATAAATTGCAGTTTTTTTCAGTTCGTCGAAGGGGTGGAAAACGCATGAACATCTTTACCAGCTAAGAATGCACAAAGCGCCTCTCGTTGTTCAAAATTCAACAAGGAAACGGTGAGTAATTCTGCAAGAACAGAATTAATTGCAGCATCCATTCGTCCATGTTAGGTTTGTTTGTAAGCGTCGGCGCTGGCTTCCTGGTTTCGTCACAGCTGCATGTCCCGCCCCCAATACAATCTCGCTCTGTGATTGGTGGTTTGGATCGGTGGAAATCAACGGGAGTACAAGATGTATTCTCGTGAGTTTGTGAATTTACAAATCCCGCGAGAATTCATCTGGCAAAAGGTTGACAACCCCTGATGTACAGTAAACACTGTTAGGTCACCAAACGTTGCCACAAAAAAAAAAACAACAACTGTAATTGGTGCCCCCTAAAAATGTCTAAATTTCACAATATTAGTTTAAATCAGAAATAAACTACAAAAATAAAACTAAAAACAAAAAATAAAACAAACAAAGCCCAATATAGTTTAATATAATAATAATAATAATAATAATAATAATAATAATAATAATAATAATAATTTCAAACTTCCAGCATTAACCTTAAAATAAATAATTTACAGATTAGGGCTGGGTTTATGGCCAAAAAAATAAAATCTCGATTTTTGCAGTCATTCAGGACGATTACGATTTTAATCGATTTTAACCTAATAAATCCAACAAACGTTTACTTAAAGGTTCCATTTATTAAAAAATAATTCCTGTGCAAAATGTTCAGACACCAGTAACGTATACTGATTCTAGATCAGTTTTAACACAAAATTACATCACATAAAAGCATTTGGATGTAACAGAACATAAGAACAACAGCTTTTAATCATCCAGAAGACAAAATTCGATTTCACGATTTAGCAAATTTTCAACGATTTGATTTTTTAAAATGACGATGTATCGAATTAATTCGATTTATTGGCCAGCCCTATTACAGATTATTTGATTTAAAAAAAAAAGCAAGGCACAAAACTCTCCTTAAATTGCACCGGGCTTTCGGACCATATTGTGGCATCCTATGGCATCGGAGAAAGAGCACAAAAATTGTAAGACATGATGTGCAAATAGTCACTGTATGTAATATTCAAAAACATCACTCATGACTCATGATCATCAATTTTTCTACAAGATTATTAACTAAATCATAAAAAAAGGCCACAGCAACTGAAAGCCTTCGGACAAAGCTCCTTTGGATGTTTGGCAGTGACAGACATTGCCGTGTGTGCGTGTGCATATGCGCATCACTAGTAACAACCTGTCTGCCATGTGATTTCCTATCCGTGTCAACTGCTAAGGCCCACTGCTCTAATTTCCCCTCCTGTGGCCAACCACTGTGTGACAGAAGTGCGAGTCCACAGGCTATCAGGACTCCGCTCTCATCAGGAGAAACGTCTTACCCTGTAAAAGGTCAAGAAGAAATACAGGAACAGCAACCACACGCAGGTCTGAGCATGGCAACATTCGAGCTGTCTCGTTCAGCGGCTTTAGTGACGCACTCTTTCTTTTAATGACTTCATTTCACTCACATAATGAATGCTGCGAGTGTCAAAGAGCGTGTCGTGTTGATAGTTTGCACTGTTGTTTGTAAATCCTCAAGGTCCCCTCTGTTTGTGTGTCAGCATGCGCATGTGTGTGTTGCTCTCTGCCCTTGATGAGGTGTCGGCATCGCTTATTAAAAAGAAACAAGTGTCTGGGTCTGACTGGGTGTCACAGTTCAACACAGCAAGCATTCAACCAGCAGACAAATCCACGCATGCTCTCTATGGCGTCTTCAAGTGACAAACCAGGGCAGCGCTGTTGTCATAGTCAGTCACAATGTCATTTTTTGGGAGCTACGTTAATGCTGTCAGTGTACAGTACACGGTATGAAATAGCAGCTAATATGTCTTCTGAAAGCGGGAAAGCTTGACATTGTAGTCAAAATCGTGTTGTTATGTCACTGCTGAGAGGTTTAAGAACTGATCACAGTCCATTGGGGTTGTAAAAAATTCATTCCTTGGACCTATCAGAGCGGACGTAGCTTGTCTGGTATTCAAGTGTATTTCTGCGGGAAGAGCACTTTCCAGTGATTTGTGCAATTACACATATCTTTTTTTAATTGCGGCTGCCACGCTTTCGTCAAGGCCGCTCATAGTAAAGTCATCAATAAGCCATGCAGTTTCTTTGCACAAGGGCAGGTTATAATTGCCACTTTTTCTTCACGTTAAATGCTTTGTTACTAAATATAATTAAATTGAGATTAAGCATAATTTGTACATTTGAATCATCATCTATTTTAACTCCAATGTGAAAATAAGCGCACAGTATTTGAAACTCAATATGTCTGAGCAGCACAGATGATGACGCAGTGGTGGAACTGACGCAACTCAATGGCCGTTTCTCAATACAAACACAGAGTACTGTCTTGTGAAACCGCCAAGCGGTCTTACTAAGAGCATATGCAAAAATGTTTTTCCTGAATGCACCAATCTCTTTGTAAATTGGAACGGCTGTGTACTTGTTAACCCTCACCCTCTGTCATAATTCTGTGATAGCGGTTTAAGCTAGCTGACAAGAACAACTTCTGGGTATTCCATGCATTCTTGGTTTATTTGTATTTTTAATTGGAACAGTATTTGGGTCGCGACTGATGACGTTTCACAAGATCACAAGGACCTAAGAACGTATTAAATTTGAGAAACGTTAAATGTAAATGTAAAATCATGAAAATGAAAACGAGACAGACATCTGTGCAAACGAGAGTTTGCACGAGGTTCATGCATTTAGTTAGCTTCAGGTGTCTTTACAAATTATTTAGTCTGCGATCCTTCATCAAGTCATTAAATGTGTGATCGCAGTCTACCAGTTGTCATAAGCAATTTGCTTACCAGTTGCGTAGTATGTACAGTGGGGCCGGGAAAAAAACGTTGACCAAGTTGAATAAGACAACCACAAAAATAGGTTGACACAAATTTTTTGTTCTGTAGCTTTGTTGTCATCAGCATGTGCAGGATCCGCACAAGGTGGGTTTCCATCCACCTATTTTTATTCAAGTTATCAAAGATTTGCAAAAATAAAACTGAATGGAAATGCTCGGAAAAAAAATTCGCAAAACGTTTTGTTGTCATAATCTGTCACAATATCATTTTTTGGGAGCTACGTTAATGCTGTCAGTGTACAGTACGCGTTATGAAATAGCAGTTAATATGTCTTCTGAAAGAAGGAAAGCTTGACATTGTAGTCAGAATCGTGTTGTTATGTCACTGCTGAGAGGTTTAAGGACTGATCACAGTCCATTGGAGTTGTAAACAATCAATTCCTTGGACCTATCAGCGCGGCCGTAGCTTGTCTGGTATTCAAGTGTATATCTGAGGGAAGAAATACACTTGATTTTTTTGTTCTGTAGCTTTATTGTCATCAGCATGTGAAAGATCCGCACAAGGTGGGTTTCCATCCACCTATTTTATCAAGGATTTGCAAAAATAAAACTGAATGGAAATGCTAGGGGGGAAAAAAAAAAAAAAGGCCTAAAATTCGCAAAACGTTTTTTCGCTTGGAGTGGGGTGGATTTTTCAGCGAATTGACAAAAGGAAAATGCAGCTCAAGAAACAGGTATTGTAAATGAATGACGACAGATACCAATGCACATAATACACATTGTAGACACAAAAAATGTAAAAAGTAAGGTATGTTTGGGGGGATAAAAGCATCAAAATTATTTCTGGAATTATTAAAGAAACGAACATTAATCTTTTGTTGACAATCAGCCGAGAGTCTTGTGGCAGAGCTCATATGACGTCATATCATGGGGCAGTCTCGTCTCCTCTTAATATTTGCAAAATAATAACAAATGGAAACAGGGCATAAGTCGCATGTACATTTCTCACATTTTCACTAAACTCTCTTGAAATTTTCAAAACATTTGGATAAAAAAAGCCAGTTATCGACATTTCCATGATCATAAGCATATTTTCTACTCTAACATGACCTTCTGACATTCTATTAGCACCCCCTGTTGAGGGAAAATTGATACTGCGGCCAAGTCAGTCGGAAATGACTCCAAGCACACCTGCTGTTGGATTATTTGGGTATGCGATCAACTAGTTGATAGGATAATTGATTCTAAACAGATTGGACAATGACAGCTCTAATGCACAGCGAACCTTTGTTTATTGTATACGTTTCCGACTCACCTGTAATAGATGAAAATCCGCAATTTCTACCATTCGTTTGAGCATATATAAACATATTAAATCACACTTAAATATTTAATCAAATTGGACACGTATTTGAATGTATACAAAATTGCAAGTACAAAATGCATCATCAGAGGCTCTCCTTTCCCACATGTGGGGGCATTACTGTAAGTGCACTGTCAAAGCCCATGAAAACTTAAAAAAAAAAGCAAAAAAAAAAAAAATAGCGATAACGGGGGACCACTGTGCTCAAACGCCTTTTGAAAATGGGCAGCAACTGTGTAAACTCAACCTTAGTCTTGATGCAGTCCTTGCTACCTCACATGAAGAAGAGCAGTTATGAAACAATGATAGAAAGTCGTAAGCGCAGAACACACAGGCGCCACACACACATACACAGTCTCCATTAAAGTGACATGACCAGAGGATGAGCACGGCAAGAGATAACTAGAAGAAAAACGAGTGCGGAGCCTCTGGTGGGTTGTGGATGAGTGGAGAGAGGACTGATGAAAAGACAGCAGTGAGTGGAGCGCTCCTGCTGCGGGGCTGCTTTATTCCAAAAGTTCATAGCTCAACTGTTTGCACTCCTCAGTCCTGCTCTCCGTCAGTCCGTGGGTTGCCCTGACAACATCCTCCTCCCCTCCCCGGGCTCAACTGTCAGACGAGAGGAAACGCGGTGAAGTCTGTGACTGAGTGGATCTCAAGGACACAGATAAATACATGTACAAATATTACCATACGCACAGCGTGTGTTTAAAGACCTTTAAAAAGTGTCTTAAATGCCATGAAACATGAATAGTGAGTATTTAAATACGGTATTTCGATATCTCGGATTTCACTTATCGCAATGGTCGAGAGTTTAACCGCCGCAATGGAACGGGGAATTCCTGTACGAATAAATCGAGACACGAGCTGAAACAAAATGAAACTTGCAAGTCAAGGTCGCGCTGCAATGAGCCCACAGTATGCTTTAGCCTCCCTTACTACTTATAAAAGGAGCTCTTTATTAAATAATCATTTTGTTTTACACGCCACATTAAGGTTCTCTTTAACCAAATAAAATTGTATCAGGGATTTAACACATTTTGCACAGAGACTATAAAAGTGTGGAAGTAGTTACTAAATAGCGTGTTTATGTAAGTGTTGGAACTTTAAAACTTGTTTAGGATAACATCATTAACAACATGTGCATTTTCCTATAGCACTTGTTCTGATTGGGGTTCCGGGTGTGCTTGTGCCTATCCCAGCTGATTTTGAACAAGAAATAGAGAATAAAGAGTACACCCTGAAGTAGAGTACACTCACACATGTACAGATCTGTGCCTTTGATATCAATATGATTGTCAATGAAATACTCAAATCATTTGTTTTGTAAAGGTAACTTTGGCACCACATTCACCTGCTGATTGTAATTAGCCGCTCATTTGCATTTTACTTCAATGGGATATTAGACTTTTGTTTTTTCGTGGAGATTGTGTGTTGTATTTGTGTAGTTGTTTATTTCTCATAAAAATACCCTGATTGGCAGTGTAGAATAAAACAAGAGAAAAACAATAACAGCAATGTGGGCAACGTAGTAGCTTGCCCCCTGTAGTCAATTGTTTGTACACAATTAAAAACAGCCTGATTAACTATGTATGAAGTTACACACTGTGTTCCGCATCCCTGTGGTCATTGGTGGTCTTTTTGCTTCATCTAAATGTGTGCATGCACAGCGCAATAAGTGTACAGCATCCTGGTCTCTTTGTTAGCCAGCCGGGCTGTTGGCATCACTGCTAGAGGCTTGGCTGGTGCTGCTCAGCTCCACTAGTGGATGCTCATCAGGGAGAGGGAGACAGAGAGAGAGAGAGAGAGAGAGAGAGAGAGAGAGAGAGAGATGGAATAAGAGACAATCACTACCTGAGTACAGTTCAGTTGTATTTAACTTTATATTATTTTATCCTTAAGATCTGTTCCCTATTAATCTTTTATTAATATATAGTACAGTTTTGAACTTTTGTTAATGTAACTTTTATGTGCTATTCAATTTAGTCAAATTATTACACTGGCCAAAATAAATAAACAAATAAACAAACAAATAAATAAATAAATAAATAAATAAATAAATAAATAAATAAATAAATTAATTAATTAATTAATTAATTAATTTAAAAAAATTCAAGTACCAAAGATATTTTAATGGTTTCTGGCTAATTTTTTAAGTCTCGATATGGCCTCTATTTATTTGAATTGGCTCTAATTTTTTTGAGATATTGATATTGAATTGATTGACAATGAATGTGCTTTGGCACTTTACACAATGTACTTTGACATAAGGCTGTCCGAAACAATTATTTTTCTACCGATTAATCTATCGACAATTTTTACGATTAGTCGATTAGTCTAACAATTAATTTTTCAACTAATCTAGCGATTTATTTTGGCTTGATGTAGGGCTGCTCAATTATGGAAAAAATGATTATTGTTTTTGGTAATAATTGAAATCACGACTATTCAAATGAGTTTGTTTTTTTTGGTGCAAAACGAGAACATGTTTAAATGTTCAAACATTTAAAAATATTAAGACGGAATTCTTTGAAACACTGTAACTATTTAAGTTCCTTTTGGACCAAACACAATTTCTAATAATTTATATCTATTTATGTTAGCAAAAACTTGGAGTTGGTGTGTAGCATGTGTAGCATGTGTAGTATGGCTTGCGTGGTGCAGGCTAGCTAGCTTTGACAGGGGGTTGTGGTGGAGGAACTCGTGTGCATGCCGCACTAACTAAAAAATGAATATTATTAGGGCTGCAGCTGTCAAATATTTTGGTTTTTCAGATATCCCTCTGAAAATTCTAGTCAATAATCAGGTATTTGGATATAAATATATATTCTTGCTTGGTCAAAGAACAATTACAAACACAGAAGAAACTAATTTGCACATAATAATGAACAACTGGTTTTCATTTTTTAGATAACTTTTTTTATTTTCTTTTTTTAAACTTAAAATTCATCTATGCTTTAGCAGCACACTAGTTTGCGCTCTGAATTTGTCCACAGATTTTGGTCTCTGCGACGATAAGAGCCATCAGAATCACAATAGCGATTTTGGGGAACTTTAGTACTGCTAGCTAGCGCTGTAGCTTGCTGCTTGTGCTGCTAGCTGGTAGCCTCCGTTAAACGCTGGCAACAGGATCCCTACAATGCAATGTCAGCGCATTTATGTCTTGGCTTACATTAACTTTGCCACTTATTGCCACATGCTTGCTAAAACAAACGGGTTGGAGATTTGCAGTTACTTCGTTAATCCTCCCAGAATGATGACAAACTCCCCCTTGTAATTACACCATGCGAGTGCATTGTGGATCCGCTCAGTCTTGACTTTGTGCTCAGCGGACACGTCAATTTCGAGTTCTTTTTCTTGCTTCCTCCATAGATGTAGAATTCTCTTGTGCCTCCATGTACAAACGTGTAACTGATTGCAGTTTAAACTTTCCGGATTCCTTGGCCAAACTGATGTTTGACAGTGCAAATACCGACACCATTTTGTTGTACGTTCCTGCTCGGTCTCGCGGCAGCACGTCGCCAAAAAGGTGGGCTCCAAACGGGGTAGACGAAATGAACTGCAGGAGACAGGAGGTCATCCCGCAGTCTGTTGTTTTATTTGATCTCTTTTTATTCACTTTCTCGATTAATCTCTGCATTCGAGTACATACAGTCTTCTGCGTTCTTTCTCCAATCACACGTCATACGCAGTCATTCACAGTGGCTTGAGGGAGTAGCCAACCAGGAATGAGCGCCCACCATTCAGAAATACGTGGGTGCACACAAATTTGCCCCGATGCGTGGCTGGAAGGATAACGTCTTCAGAACTTGGCGCACACAAAAGGCATACTTTTTTTTTTTTTGGCTCGAAGTAGCGGTGGGTAGAATTGATGACTGAATACAACGAAAATGCTGTTTTGGTAATGAATGAAAATAAAGCATTTGATTTTTTACTTTAAAAAACAACATTTTTACGTATTTTCTGACATTTTATGAACCAAACCAAACTGAATTATAATTCTTTGTTGGTTAATTTCTTGGTAATATAATCAAATAATTGTATTTATTTTTCATAATGTATAGCCACAAAAAAAGTGATTTGTTGTATTGTGAATGTACTCAACATGTAGTAACTGAACAGGCTTGGGCCATGCCAATTTTTATTTACATCCGCAAGCATCGCCACTGCAGTTCAGAGCATTCTGGGAAGTTGGGATGCAACTTTTCTGGAAAATATTTCGGGCTTGAATGGAAAAAGCAAGGCTGCAGAATTGTAAACAACTTATAGAAATGCCGTGCAGTGGCTGTGCACTCGTCCCTCAACTTGTATGCCGCTATAGATGCTCACCAGTTGTGTGGACAGTATGTGTATGAGGGAGATAAGGGACAAACTTATATTGGTCGAGTCACTTAAAAAGTAGCAAAGAAGTAACTTGACAGTCAGCTGTCAATCAAAAGGTCATGATGGCGTGTTCATCAGTTGTTTGATGTAAATGAAACTTGGAGGTAAAAACAGAAAATGTGTTGTTGTGCGTTGTTTTTGTTCACGTGATCACATTTGGAAGGTGCTCTACACATATGGCATGATGTCATATTTAGATTCTCATCAAACCGGAAATTGTGTGTGTTTGTCAGAGGTATAGACTGGTCATCAGGCTGAATATGAGCTTAGGACACGCACACACTTGCGCAAATGCCATTTAAGGTCCCAGGAGGAGGCGAGAGAAAGGAAGGGAGAAGAGAATGATGGCGAGGCAAATATAGACACGGATGCTTGCTGATGTTTGCTTAAGGAAGAGCCGCACTCCTTCTCTAATTCATTAGTTCCACCTCCAATCAACATAAGAGCTCGGCCATGAATTCTATAACCGTGACGCTTGTGATTTTACAACGTTTGTTCAAGGTAATAACTCTGCTTTGTTAAGGTTATGGGAGCAAATTTGATTTCAACAAATGTTACATGCTCATATGGGAGACCAGTATGCACAGATGATTAAGAGGAAGTGTGGAGAAAACGTTTCCTTTGGCCAAAAGCATCTGCAAAATGATGTAATGCGCTGTCAGCAGTCAGGAAAGGATATACAGTAATACATAATTGATAAGTGCACCCATTGATTATAAGTGATAAGTGCTATTGACAAGAGGTGTGAGGAGAAGAAGAAAAAGTGTTGTTGTGCATCTTAATGTGTGTCTCTGTTTTCCCAAAGGATTGTAAAATGGGTTCGGGAAATGTAAAACCTGCAAAGGTGATTGGGCCGCAAGGTCATTTGATTTTTGTAAGCTACAAAACAAGAACTGGAGATCTGGTTTTAAAATAAAAGATTTGATTTCCATTAGGGATGTAACGATATCCAAACATCGCGATACGATATTATCGAGATATGAAGGTCACGATACGATAATCATCACAATATTTTGGGGGCGTTGGCGATATTTAAAAAATATCACAATATTGTTAAAAAAAAAAAGAGCTCATACTAAAAAAAGCACAATATTGTACTTTTGTACATAACTGCAATGCATATAAACCACCTACAATCTCTAATAACAATAGTAGCACACAAGCACACATTGATCGTTTCACAAGCAAATTAGGTTCCCCTTCATCTTACAATTAGCATAGATTTGAAACATAGAAGGACAAAACATCCCTAATGAAAATTAAATTGCACTGATAAAATAACCACTGGAGGGTGCTAGAACTGCACATATGGAAATCAACCTGACTTTTTGAACAGATGTGTTCCTTTTAATTAATATGAACATGACGACGACGATATTGTGGCAGTTTTAACATCCCTAATTTCCATAACAAAAAAAAATCCCATTAAAATGAATTATTTCCCATTAACCATATGAAACATGACCGTTTTCCCTCATTGCTTCAGTTCACCCTATCGCAAGTTTTCATTTGTGACCATAATTTCACCTGTTGCAGTTTTATGCAGTTTTCTTGATATTTTTCTTCCTTCTATGTCAGAGCAGTCAAAAAAATGTCAATTTTTTTAGGCGACATTTGGTTTACAAGAACTGACTATGAACATTAGAGCTTGTCGCTGACTGTAAATAAAAAGAACTACTATTGGGAAATGAAGAACTGAAGCAAACCAGCTCCGAAGGCACAACATTATGGATTGAAAGTGCACATATCATCTGTTTGTAGTAGGCAGGACTAGAAATCCATACATTTGTTCCTGTTTCCTTTGAAAATATATCATAGAGGCAATTATTAGCGTAACTGACAATGTGTCAGGCAAACGCTACTGATCCTGTATGTGGCTTTTATCTCTGCACTGCAATATGTGTGATTCTATAGCAGTCTTTGATATCACATGTAAATTATGTAATCATGTTATTACGTTCCCTTTCTTTGTACGCCGTTTGACGGATGGAGGCGGTCTAAATGCTCTTAATGTGTGAGGCTGGAGGATTCCCGTGACCTTTAGCTGCTCAGCACCTCTCCTCCTCTTTTCCTTTGTCTTTACGCTCATTTCACTTGGACACAATTACCGCATGGCGTCCCTCTCGCCCGTCACCGTTTGATGAGCTGCGAAGTGCATGCATGCAAGGGAGATGTTGTACAACGTGTGAAATTGTCTCTTTGTGGCACAGATGAGCTTGTAAACAGGCTTATATGCCGTGTAGGAAATGTGATTACGCCATGTCTTTTTGGAACGGTTATGAAACAGATGCATGCAAAAGAGGTAATATAAACTTCAGAACAGAATTGGGGGACTTGTGTCCCACAGCTGAGCCCTCTGAGGTCTACACACTAAACAATAGTGGGATGTTTTCCTGAGTCACTTGGTGGGTGATGTAGATTTTCAGGGGTTACTTTCCCCCCCCAAGGTTGGATTGGATTTGGGATGAAGCTGGTCGCCATTTTGTCGTGTACTGATGTTGAAAGGGGAAGCCCAAACCTTTGCTTTGAAATAACATGATATAGTCCCACTAGTGTAAACACAGTATTCTGATTAATATTGTGTTTGTGGAATATGAAATAAGAAGCAAAATCCACCCGGGGCGGCCATATTGCCACTTGACACTATCGACTGAAAAATGACACCACAGTAACTCAGATAACAACCAATCACGGCTCACCTGTTTTCTGAGTTTGGACATGTGACGTGAACAAACTGAGCCATGATTGGTCGGTACCTGAGCCCCAATGTTGCATTCGAGGAAGGTCGGAAGTCGGACTTATCCCAGTTGTCTTTTCCCAGTTCCGACCTGAGAGCCTTCATGGCGAATGTAAAATGGCGGCTAGTGATAAATTGCTTTTTGTTTTGGTCCTCAAAACATATTTTTCCCTCCAGAAAACTTGCCTTCTTGTAATTTTGCTTCATTTATGTATTTCATAAGCATTCCATACAGTTCAGCGTATAATTTTATGCAGGCAGATAGCAGCATACTGTCACGTACATTGTTTTACGTGGAGTTATATTGAATATATGAATATGAATGAATAAAGCTATCTAGGTTTATACTTGAGTAAATTGTGTAAATTATGTATGTGTTTCCATAGAGGTCTCCATTGTAGACGACACATTAAAGTCAATCGGTGACATTTTTTTCCCCTGACTTCACAAGTATGATTTCCGAGTTCAAGCTTGACACTTCCTGGTTTGAAGTCGTAAAAGTCCGACTTCCCACTTTCCTGAATGCAGCATGAGCCCTGAGCAACTGTGATGTCATTTTCAGTCGACAGAAAGTGGCAAAATGGCTGCCCCCTGATGTTGGAAACAACAGGTGTTTTTTGCTGCTTAAACCATGTTCCACAAACACAATACAGACTAGTGGGGGCACCTAGAAAATATTGTAAAGAAAAGTTTTGGGTTGACTTCTCTTTGAAGCAAAATTGTATGTAAATTTATTTACAAAATGTTGATGGCTCAGTGGGTAACACCACTTACTTTACGACCTTTTTTTTTTATGCCCTCTGCCTATTCCCAGCCACAGTTTGTCCCAAACCTGGATGAAATTAGGTGGGTAGCATCAGGAATGGTATTCAGTGTAAACACTGTGCCAAATATATCAAGTGAGTGATTCACTGTGGTGACCTCTGGGCAAAGTTGCTTCTTCTTGTATTATTTTTAACCACAGATATACCAAGAACCTCACAACCCATTTCTTGGTAGGTTGAACTTATCAATATGGGTAGTTTTTACCCCTTGCTGGATCAAAATCTTAACCCAATGTGCTGGGTCAAATCATCAACACAACATTCTGAAAACAGCCAATTTGTATCAAAAATAGACTGACTAAATACTTTGGTCAATTTGACCAAACTTCTTGGTTGTTTTCCACAGAAGCCCAAACAAAATATGCCATTTTGTGTAAGACAACCCAAGAAATTAGCTTGTTTGTCAAAACAACCCAGAAAGTTGGGCCAAACTGACCCAAGTAGTAGTGGATCAGTCCGTTTTTTACCCACATTGTATTTTTTAAAGCTATTTTACTCAAGTGTGTGCTATATAAAAGTTCCTGTAGCTAAATTGTAGCCATACTGGTAATCTGCATAACAGAGAAGCTTGACATGATGGCAGTTGAGCGGTGAGAAGAAAGAGAGAAGCAGGCGTCTCTGCATATGGATGCTGATTAAATATTGATGATCGGCAGCATTGAAGGCTTGATTAGGACCTGAGTGGAAGGTGCGCACTGCCATACACATTCAACGAATAACCACCCGCATACACAGGTGAAGAAGCAGGTTTTCATTATGCCTCCTGCTGGTCAAGCCGCCGCCTCCCGCTCATCACTTGTCATCGTCACCTTCCTTGCATCTTCCCTCCAATTCCGGCTATCACACTGAGATCGCAAACAGGATTTGGAAATAGGCTTCTATCCTTTTCTGTAGTACAAGGGTACTTTCAGATACAAGTGACCAGACTTAAGAGTTTTGTGAAATACAAGTCATCATTCAGACGATTTTTTTACTTTCACTTGCAGCGAACTCAACTTACTTCACAACAAGCAGGCAGTTTGGCAGATAGTGAACATTATTAATATTGTTTTAAGAGGCTTTAAACTCTTTACTCCCACTCCTTGTTGAAGTGAACAGTAAAACAAAACATAAAACAGAACGTTTTACATTATTTGAGCAACCAGCTTTGCCTTTGGTAAATCCGTTTAGCCTAATGCTAACAAACAATGCCAAACACATTACACGCACGAGCAAAAAGCATCGGCTATAACAGTTTAAGCAATAGTTATTTGAACGCAAACTGTGCAGTGTGCAGTAACAGGCCTGAAGAGCCTGGAAGTCACAGAAAGGCATAAAAGTGGATGTCCTTGGTTTATTTAAAGCCGTCTACATAGTGAAGAATGCGTAGTTCCATTTTGAATAACCAATGATGTAATACAGTTCCTCTCTCGTCATGAAGGGTTAACTCCAAGGCCCCATCGAGCATGAATAGAAGAAAGGTTATTTTGGGAGAATCTGAAAACACGTGTTCAACGGTTACAAAACTAATGCATAAATACCTTGAAGTAATTCTGTATTTGGTCAGGAAAATGTGAACTTTTCATCATAAACCGTTTTCTGCGTACACAAAAGGAACAATTTTACTGTAACTGCACATCTTAATGTAGCCTTTTATTATGGACAATCCTGTGCAATAATCATGCCGACAAATCAGCGAAATAGAACAAACAATGTGCATTGTCCTAAAAAAAAAAAAAAAGAAAAAGTGTCAGCAGGTACTAGTTAGCCTCAAGTACAACATGAGTAGCCCGCGGGTCTGTTCTAAAAATAACTCACCAGTGATGGGACACTGTGACTTACTAGGACGAATTAAAACAGAAGAATGTAATCAATTATTTATTTATTTATTTATTTATTTATTTATTTATTTATTTATTTATATACAGTTCCCTCGTTTTCCACTGGGGTTAGGTTCCAAAAAATACCCGCAATAAATGAAATCCGCGAAGTAGTTAGCTTTATGTTTTATAACTCTTATAAATGTTTTAAGGCTCTAAAATCCCCGAACGCACAATTTATACACTTTTCTCATTGAGGCATTTACATGTTCTCACATTTCTCTCCTGTTCAAACTTTGACAATGTTCAAACCTTCATAAATTTTTATAAAATGGGTATATTACTGTAAAAAAATATGCAAAATTGCACTTAAAAAAAAAATCGCGAAAAGTGAACCGCGTTATAGCGAGGGAAGACTGTACACTAAACATGACTGGTTTCTTCTGTACTAAATTCCATCAACATCCATCCATCCATTTTCTTGACCGCTTATTCCTCACTTGGGAGGCGGGGATACTGGAGCCTATCCCAGCTGGCTTCGGGCAGTAGGCGGGGCACACCCTGAACTGGTTGCCAGCCAATCGCAGGGCACACAGAGACGAACAACCACTCACACTCACAAGCTCACCTCGGGACAATTCGGAGCGCCCAATTAACTTGCCATGCATGGCTTTGGAAATTCCATCAATATATTTCATTTAGGCGGCACGGTAGTCGAGTGGTTAGCACGTCCGCTTCCCAGTTCTGAGGTCTCCGGTTCGAGTCCAGGCTCGGACCTTCCTGGGTGGAGTTTGCATGTTCTCCCCGTGCCCGCGTGGGTCTTCTCCGGGTACTCCGGTCTCCTCCCACATTCAAAAGACATGCATGGCAGGTTAATTGGGTGGTCCGAATTGTCCCTAGGTGTGCGTGTGAGTGTGGATGGTTGTTCGTCTCTGTGTGCCCTGCGATTGGTTGGCAACCAGTCCAGGGTGTCCCCCGCCTACTGCCCAGAGCCAGCTGAGATAGGCGCCAGCAGCCCCCGCGACCCTTGTGAGGAATAAGCGGTCAAGAAAATGGATGGATGGATGGATATTTCATTTAAGAATATAAATAAATGAATAAAAATATAAATTAATAAAAATAAAATTGTGTTCAATGGGAAAACAAGTTTTATTTACCCAAATATTTCAAAAAAGGTCCACCAATAATAATCTTTTGATACAATAATTCAGAGAAATGGAAGCCATTTCAGTTCAATTCATGAACAATTGGAGCAAAAACAAACATGGGGCATTTCTATTTCCGTCCAATATATGAGTAGGACCATCACGGTGGAGAGTGCTCGCCAAAGATGCCACCACTCAATAATTCTTCTTTGTTGACAGTGCATGTCAACAGAAATAACACCATTGGGATGAACGAGCCAGGACCACAAATGTGTTTTTCTGTATGAACGAACACAAAAAAAACCCCCCACAGACACACTCCAAACATCTTGTAGAACGTCTTTTTGGAGAATCATGTGTTATGAAAAAGCTTTTACTCCTCCAAAATGACAAAGTTAGTGCAGCCGCGTTCCACTAGTTGTGGTTGATATTGGAACGAGCGTCACTTCAATGTTTCAACTCTGGCATCTTGAGCCACTTTCAGTCTCGCTGAGTGACTTTCTATCCCCCTTCAACCACCAGCAGCTGCAAGGCCCACCACACTCAACGCAAGATTGGAATTGTACAAAAGTTCCCACCTCAACTGTTTCCCAACACAACAAAAGCCTTCCAGACGCACACAAACTCACCCGTGAAAAATTGATCTGGTGCATTCAAGGCAGCGTTACCCCCCCATGAGTGTGTCAACAAACACCGTGAAAGAACGGCTTCACATGTTTGTTTTCTCTTTTGCAGTTACGTTGCTGGACTCCATGTCCGCCTTGGCCGACCTGGGCTGGGAGGCTTATCCTAATGAGGGGGTGAGTATGCGCAGCACACATCGCACGCCTGCACAAACAAACATCACCCTTTCTTGTTGCCGCCGCCTCACGTTCAAGTTATGCACGTCATGTTTTATTTTAAGGGAAAGGCAGGCGGGACTTAGCAAGAGCCGCAGTGCAGTGTGCTTGGAGAGAGCGCCGAGTTCTTGAGCTCTCCTTGCTAAATCAGGAGTCTTCAGGGGGAATTTACAAATTATTTCCGCTGCACTGAAAACTGTGCTGTGGCGCTGGAGCCTCCATTTATTACGGGCTGTTTTTTTTTTTTTTTTTAGGGCAAGAGTAAAGAGTTGGGCGGGAGGGGGAAATATTCTTATGTAAGAGGAAAATGTAGACATTTGTGACGTTTGCATGCGTTTACATGCGTGCACGAAAGGGTTGCGTAACCCTTCGTTTGCAGGTAAGAGGCAAAAAGGCGCAGTCACCTCACGTCGGGAAGCGTCGTGAGACAATACGGATTCCACCTCGAAATAAGAGCGACTTTGTGCGTCAGTTGAATGGCACTGATTAGATTCTAGCTGGATTCCAACTTCCGTGTGGCTATTCAGCACGGGCGGCTTGAATTGCAGGATGCCACACACGGTTTCATGGTTGCGAGCAGCAAAGAGGCAGCTGAAGCGAACGCTGCTGAGACGGGCTTGTTTTCTCAAGCAAGCCAGGGTATCAGGTTCATGCACTTGTAATGCATTGATTGTGTGGCCATATTGTTTATGTTTGTGTATGTTTTCTTTCAATGAGGTTCTCATGGAAGAGCATCTGTGACTCATTATGAACAAGTAAGAGTACACAGGTTTTCTTGTATTGACATTATGATTGGGTTTACACGGGCTTCCTGAAAGGCACATTTGTTCTCATTTTACAATTACAAATTACTGACTGGAGAGAGAAATGCATTTTTTTTGTGTCTATCTTTTTATCTTTCAAGCAAGGATCAGGCATCACCCCCCCGAGTGTATACAGAGAGGAAATTACATAAGTGGATGAAAGTGGCCGTCTTTGTTTTCACAAGATGTTCCTTTACGCTTATATAAACATGCTTCTTGTTTGTCTTGCCTTTATCACTTGAATAGACAATTTTATGAAGTTTTCAATTGCATTCCACAAACGGATGCCTCGATAATTTACTGCAGTCAGTTATGGTTTGTCATAAAATGCAAATCATGTGTTGCCACAAAGAGGATTGTCTGCTGGAAAGCAATCTGTAAACGTGAATGCAACAAAAACAAAAGTGGAAAATACTAGCAGCACTAAAATAAATGCACTTTAGGTAGTGAATAGTTTGAATATCGTGTCCTAACCAGTTTGAAATCAGGGCAAAAAAAAAGTTGTTCTGATTTTCGTTCAATAGGATTGAGTCTAGTCTAGCTCTCACTCTAGTCAAGCTTACGTCACAAGTCAAGATGGCGGTCTTACTCGGTGAAAGGAAGCTCTCTGCTCATAAAAGCATTTACCTTTGGATCGTTGTAATTTGATGGTGTGACGATTATTTTGATTTCAAAATGTCTTTTGACTACCATAACAATTATCTGCCTGGTTTGTATGCTAGTCACAGGCAAATACTATAGAATAATCCGTTTGTTTTCACCGTATCTGTCAGAGTCCAGTATGAACTGGATAGGTGGATCCCAAGATCACGGCAACAGAGGAGTTTGACAGGATTTATTACAGTTCAAAAATGGGGGAAATAACAAAAAGCGCTGGCCCCAGCCAGGATGGAAAAAATGGGAGAAAACACAAGGTGCTTGCAAAAGGCAAGATGAAAAAATATCTACTAGTAACTCAATGGCTCTTAATTAATAAATATCACAGGCAAAAAGTCACAACACAAAATAATGTACCAAAACTTACGAGAGCAAAACTGAACTATAGCAAAGTACACAAGGCAATGGCTGTAGACTTGGGAGAATAATCCGACGTCGTCCAGGCGACGTCAGAGTCCTTATAAAGGCTTAATGTTGATGCACCGCAGGTGCGGCGCCAGGGGAAACGCCCCCTCAATCACTCAGAGACTGAAAAAAGGAAAAGAGCAACACTGAGAGCCCTGCATCATGACAGTATAAAGGAAGCGATGCATTGTGGAAATGATGTTCGGAACTGTTCATACAGTTCACCCCCGCATACTTGTGGTTCGACAGCCGCAGATTTGTGAATTTGAGTATACATATAACACTGTAGGCCTATATATTTTCAGTTTTTGTTTTTTCATAGTTATCCATTTTTTTATTTTATTTTTTGTGGAAAGCATACTGAATGTTTATCAGCCTTGATTTAAGAATTTATTGGGTTTGAAAATAAACTTTTCCCTCCAATGCATTTTAATCAGCAATTATATGCAGATTTTCACTATTCGCGGGGAGGTCCAGTCCCCCACGAATGGTCGTTCGGTACCATAGAATGTAAATATTCGACAGCCACAGGCTGAAAAAAAATCATATTTCCTGATTTAATACAATCATGTTGCAAAGAGATGTTTGATACCACTTTTTTTTTAGTATGGTACTAGTCAGTAGTCATGTATTCACTCTTGATATTGAGTACCGATACCTCCAGTACGTTTGAAAAAAATATATATATTTTTTTTTAAATAAAATTTCTAGTGCTATCCAGTGATTAACATTTTTTAGCTAATTAATCATGCAAATTTCCATAATTATTCTCAATCAATCACATATTACTACTTCTGCTTGTACTATTTTCCAAAAAGCTTGTCACAGATATTTGCTTGAGTAAAATCACTGAATGATTTTAAACTAATAAAAAAAATTAGTTTAAAATCATCAAATACAAAGTATGTTTAGAATCAAAGACTATAACTCCTTATGTACAATTCTTCTCCTGTATAATACAACTCTTGAACAAAACAGACTCAGCTTTACAGGCATCTTTTTTTTCTCATAAAAACAATTCTCAAAACATCTCACTTAAAGGCTTAATTGCGCCCACAAGCTGCACACAAGCATCAAGCAAGTCAAACTGAAAGTAAAACTACCTATTGCCCGTGTGTCCATCTTTGCACCTGTGACTCCTTTCAATTTGGCTGCACCCGTGACCAGAGGTGAAAGGTCGCAACACGAAGACGCTTCAAAGAATTTAAATTAATCACCACAGTAAGTGTTTTAATTTAAATTTTGACAACCATAAAAATTTCTGAGTACCCGACACCTTAAAATAAGGCCACTATCTGTCCGATACATTGCTCGGCATCGTTGGCGCTAGGTCATGAAACTTTTTAGCCAATGTGGCTAAAAATCTCCGAGCCACATTTGAGTGTAGCTAGTCACGACATCACATGTTTATGTGACGGCAGTGCCGCCTATTTTGCCGCTATCTCACTACGTGCACCACGCATGCATGCACATGGCAGAGACATTGTAGCCCAACTAACAAACACGTCATCAATGGCGACATGGCGAATGGGGAGCGCACATCTCTGTATCGGTACTCGCCCATTCCTAATGTTGCCTAGCGATCTGCTCTCCCTCTGTCACCATGAAGTTGTAATGCTGTTATACTTTGCTTAGCGTGGTCTTTAAATGGACAGATAACACAAAACCAATCCAGACTTTCTTGACAGCCCTGTGGTTTTGTAGTTATGAATTATCTTGTGGTGGTTTCAAGTCCACATCAAATATTTCCATTGATTAAGGCTGTGTATTAGCGGCTTGTTTGTGGAAATGGTCAGTGAATGTCAAAATATGAGCACAGAGGGGGCGATGGTGTGGTTGCCAGAAGGTCTTGTGTTTCATATAACAGGTATTATCCAGTTGACCTTTGATCTTTTAAAACCTTGAGATTGGTTGCAGCGAGAACCAATCCCGACCAATCCGAGACCACTGTCTACCTGAATTAGTCCAAAAAGCACACTTGACCCCCGCGGGTCAAATTTAATCCGAGCCGTGCGGGGCCGGATGTGGCCGAGACAGAGCGGAGCGACCCATTTCTGTCACCGAGCGGGGGGTGGGCGTCGTCAGGGACACAAAACAGATATGTCATAATGATGTTTGAAAATGAGAGGCCCCCATAACATCTCTCCGCTGCCGGAGGCTCTTCACTCCTCTCTAATTTGCTAGCCCTAAACTAAGCCAGAGCTTTTCCCAAACTTTGGGAGCCAATTACGTGCTGGTAGGTGTACACATCAGATGATTGCAGCGGCAGGGATATTATGGGAAGCCAGTGAATGGTTGAACTTTGACCCTGATCTGACATCTCTGCTTCACTTCAAAGCAATCAAGGGAGCTCCGTGCTGATTGGCTGCGTTGATTGAGCGGCTCAGGGAGAAGACTGTAGACTTTTTTTTTTTTTTAAATGTCAATTAGCATTTTTTTTTTTTTTTTTTTTAAAGGGACAGTGTGTGTTATTTAGCGCCATGTAGTGGTGAACTAATAATTAATTAAAAAACTAATTTCAATAATCAGCATAAAATAGTTTCTATCACATCAGTATTCAACATTTTTTTATATATATATATATTTAATCGTAGGTTGCCCCCTTACCTTGGTAGTAGGGATGTAACGATATCCAAACATCACAATACGATATTATCTCAATATGAAGGTCACGATACGATAATTATCACGATATTTTGGGGGTGTTGGCGATATTTAAAAAAAGATCACAATATTGTAAAAAAAAAAAAAAAAGAGCTCATACTAAAAAAAAAAAGCACAATTTTGTGCTTTTGTACATAACAGCAATGCATATGCATATAAACCACCTACAATCTCTAATAACAACAGTGAGGCTCTTACTTGCTAATGCAAGCACACATTGATCGCTTCACAAGAAAATTAGGTTCCCCTTCAACTGACCATTAGTATAGATTTTAAACATAGAAGGCCAAAACATCCCTTAATGAAAATTAGATTGCACTAATAAACTAGCCACTAGAGAGGGTGCTAGAACTGCACAAATGGAAATCAACCTGACTTTTTTTTTAACAGATATGTTCCTTTTAAATATTGTAAACATGACGACGATATTGTGGCAGTTTTAATATCACGATATCACGATATTGCCCTTATCGTGACATTCCTACTTGGTAGTAGCCTTGTGTGGTCTCTGAGGCACTGTTGTGTGTGTGCTTCCAAATCATTGCTTTTTATGAGTTCAGCACTAGATGGCAGTATATAATACACACTGTCCCTTTAAATTTAGTTTTCATTAGTTGTTAGCGCAGGTTTTTAGTTTTTATTTTATCCAAAAATACTTTGTTTTAGCTTAGTTTTACAAAAAAATAGATTTTCCTTATTTCAAGGTATCATTAGTCTTGTGGTTGTTTTACGATCAGGAACATAAGGCACACGTCTGACAGATGCCCATTAAACATGTATTTATTTCATTTCATTTTATCATGTGTTCTATACCACATATGTCTTTTATGAACATATGGGAAAAAAATGTTAGAACATCCCTTCGCTTTATTGAATTGCTCCATGGAGGGCGATTTTGTGTTGAGTTCTCTTATTTGGTGTCGGTCTACAAATAAAGTGGTATCAACGTATACTGAGTATTAGTTGAGTGAAAGATAAAAAACAAAATCACTAAAGATTCCCAAATGACCTTACTTCTTCTGTTTTTCTGAACAGCAATATCGAAATAAATATGTTTAAAATAAACCCTGAACGCTAATAAAAGAAATTTCTTGACGAAAACGAAGTACATTTTCACCATAATTATAGTTTTCTATACGTACAATGTAGCTGAATTTTTTCTAAGCACTCATTTTTACTTTATCTCAATAACGAAAATGTTTCTTGGTTAATGTTAGTTTTTGTGAACTTGGCAAGAACTACAAACCTGGCAACAGCCAGATTGATATTGCGCTTCACTTATGGGAGTTCGCCGCAATGTCCATCCGGTACCTCTCCACGGTAATTTGCTCGGGAAAGGCGGGACATTGATTGGAGCTGATTGGACGATGTGGCATTGTACATGTTTGTCTTAACCAATCACAGCCACAGGTAAAAATTTCGTCTTCGTTTTTGCCGAAGGAGGGAAAAGCACGAACATCTTACCAGCTAGAAATGCACGAAGCACCGCTCGCTGTTCAACATTCAACAAGGAAACAGTGAGTAATTCTGCAAGAATTAATTGTCGCGTCCATTCATCCATGTTAGGTTTGTTTGTTAGCCCCGGCGTCGGCGCTGACTTCCTGGTTTCGTCACAGTTGCATATCCCGCCCCCAAACACAATGTCACTCTGTGATTGGTCCGAACCACCAGTGGTGGAAATTAACGGGAGCGGTACACAATGTATTCTCTGGAGTTTGTGAACTCACAAATACTGCGAGAGTTCATCTTGCGAGAGCAAGGTTAGAGAACTCCCAAACGATCCAAATATTTTCCCAATATGCACATTTTCTTGTACCCTTTCTCTCAAGCGACAAGTGTATCATTAGCGATGCGGTGAACGGAGCGCAGGTTCTTTTCATGTCCATAAACACACCTGTGCTCCACGGCAAGTAAAAGTGACGATGAACAGACGCGCCAACTGGGGAAATAAGTTGCTGGCTTGGAAGTGGCAGTAATCCAGCCACTCCAAACTCTGCCGACAAAGAAATAAACACAGACATTATAAAGCCCTCTTTATCCCTCAATGACTATTCCCATAAATGCTTTAATCACTCCTCCCGGGGGAGTGTTGTGTGCATGTGTGTGTGTCCGTCCTGTGATGTCCGACTGGTCTCAGCGCTGCACAGATGGGTCTATTTAGCTGCCAAGCGCGCCTGTAATTTACCAACATTTATTCCTTTCTCTCTTTTACCCCCCTCCCACCACCAGTCTCGAGTTTTGCACTTCTAATTGGATGGAGCGCAGTTGATCACGAGGACTCGGACGTTTCGTAGCTACGTTGTCCTTCAGGAATCCATTCAGGGCAACAGTCTAAACTTTCACTGACTTTCAGTTGGCTGCAGTAGCTTAAGCAATCTTCCCCCCCCCCTTGCCTCCGTTTCCCCGCTTCACGTTGGGAGAGCATCCAGAGAGAACTGGTTGTGCTCCAATTCATACACGCCCGACATCTCAGCGGAGATTAAAAGCAGCTGAGTGCGAGGAAGTCTGCGTGAGAATGTGCGGCTTGATCTGTTTTGGTGCTCACGGCTGAGGTGAACGGCGTCAAGGATTTTATGGCCGCCTTGTCGGAACGTCACATCACATTAACTTCCAGAAGCGGAGAGTTCCGTTTTGCGCCTTTAAGGTTGTTACGGGAACGGCCCTTCTTTTATTTGCTCTCGCCTCGTTGTGTCTTCACTGAAAGCAACTTTCTGCTTTACTCGAGATTTACATCATGACAGGTGGACATTTAGTCTCACAATTTAGTAACATTTTATTATAATCAAAGGGCATTTAGTACACCACTGGAAATGCCTAGCGAGGCCTGTTGTTAGAAATTCGATTCCATTTTTAATCTCCAATCTTTTCTGTGTATGGCTTTTACAAATAAGTTAAAGTATGTCTAATGTAAAAAGTTTTTAGAAAATATTCATTTGGTGCTTCTTAAATGTTGGATTCAATCTTTCATTGCAAGAATTGATCAGAATTTCATGCTAATATTATTCTGTAGAAAAGGGGCATATAGTTTGCGGGAGGCGTTTTTATGATCTGTATTCCATTTGTTTAGTATTTTCGTTTGTTGAGAGTACAGTATGTTGTACACACAATAATTTATAGCATTTATAGCAAGTAATTATATTTTCTGGATTTTTGATACCACTTTTTATTTCAGGCCGATACCAGTATGAGTATTCAACACTTGAGTAGTCAGTGATACCGACATCAAGTACTGATACCACTTATAATTTTGAAACAGAAAAAAAAAGGCATACAATTTTAAAGGAATACCTACACAGTATAGCCCAATAAAGCATTTCCGTTAAAACGGCATGAAAATAAGGGCAATTTTCTGTTCTTCTAATTTCTAATTACTGATTGGAACATAGCCACAAGAGGACGGCCAATATTGGAATACCGATACCTTGAAATAAGCCATTGTATCACCCTAAAACCAATACCTGGTATTGGCACTCGCCCATCACTAGTTAATTTAATTACTTACTTAATCTAATGAGCTTATTTTTTTTATTTTTTTTTTTAAATCAGGTTGTATTCATTTGGTGTTTCTTAAATCTGTTAATCAATCTTTCATCACAAGAATGTAGTGGCACTTTACACTAAAGTAAGTATACATAATTAGTAGAAAACACTTTTTTTTTTTTTTTTACCTTAAACCACCTTGTATTTATTAATTGTATACAGCTGGTAATTACAATAATTTACTGTGGCAGGCATTTAATGTTAAAAAGACTAAAACGAAAGACAACACAATTTATCATCATTGTCAAGATTTGTGTTTGTGAACATTATATTTACGTTTGATTCTTCTTATGGCTTTTTTTTTTCTTGCATATTAGCTTGCTCGTTAGGTCTTTTGTTTTCACCTGTGTCATTCCTCCCTTATGTCATCCAATCAGCTCCCCCTGCAGCCATTTGTGTCTTGTACAGGTGTCTCTCATTGTCTCGTCAGTTGGCTCGATCTTGCGTCCTCAGCACTGGGAGGCCTCGTGTTAACCAGTCATTCACCATGTTATAATTATATGATTGTTTATTATAATTATTATAAGTGAGTTATAATTCTTTAATAAAAATAAATACACGTTTCCTTCTGTAAGCGTCATTAAGCATGTAATTCATACATGTATTTAAGGCAAGTTGTAAAATGTCTAAACTCCTCTTGTTTATGTTTAACAAATTTAAAACATCATAAATCAGGCTGTTTCTACTCAGTACTGTCTCAAATGTTCAATACTGTAAATGTATAGGATCGTATGCCGATAAACGTTTGGGGGCCTCGCGGCTTCAAAAGTCTTGGCCTATCGGCTATTCAGATCAGTGGCTCGTCTTATTCGCTGATTCTTCTTCTACGCTTTCCGCTATGGCAGCTCGACAGCGCCACTCCAGACTTGGCATATATATTACAGCCGTCAAACGTCCTTGACGTCTTCTTTTGGACACTCACATGTCTTTAGACGGTTCTGTACAAGATTTGTTTGAGGAACGAAGCCAGCTTTGCGTCCGTGTAAACAAGGCCTTAGTCACTTGTGTTTTGTTATTACTTTGAGTTGCGGTCTTTTAAGTATTTTGTTGGTTTTTAATTTAGAGTTTCCACTGTACCCTGTAGTGTTTTTGTTAAGTTCAGTACACATTCCCAGCCTTGCTTCTCCTGTCTCCCTGCACTTGAGTCCTCAACCCTACCTTGCAAATGACGTGTTGACATGTTAATTATATGTTAATTTAGTAGGATTACACACAGAGGTCCTGTATTGTTGTATTTTTTAAAAAACAATAGTTTTAGTCTGTTCTTTTTTTTATTTGTAATTAGCATGTTTTACACAACACGTAATACATTTATGCATTCAGGTTAATATCAGTACATCAGTACAATTTGGTACAAATAAATGTCTCAAATTGTCAACATTTTGCAGCGCTTGAGGCTGTTTTTTAAATTAAAATAAATGTAATGCAAATAATACAACTGCCTGCGATTGGCTGGCAACCAGTTCAGGGTGCACCCCGCCTACTGCCCATAGCCAGCTGGGATAGGCTCCAGCACCCCCAGCGACCCTTGTGAGGAGTAAGCGGTTCAGAAAATGGGTGGATGGATAATACAACTGCCTGCTGTTTTAAAAATGAGGCAAAATACAATTAAAAATATTACAAATAAACAACACATTCGCTCCATGTTTGTCCAGCGCACCTCCAGCTGCTGAAACTTCTCTCGCTCCACTTTTTTGAGCGTCGTCGGACGTTAAAGATTGGTATGATTTCCTACTAAATTCGCATGATGCAGCAGCCCATGCTTATACGCTCGTCAGGCCATATATCATCATCACTGAGAAGGAGCTTGAGGATCAGGATGATGACAGGAGTGCAGAACAAATATGGTGGTCCTCACGCCCCGCAAACATTTCTTCCTCTGTGTGTGTGTGTTTTGGAGCGTGCGTCCAGTTGCTTTCCCCTTCAATGGATCAGATATCTTTAAACACTCAAACCGCATCGGTTTATTTTTCTTGTCTTTAAGGAATAGAAATGTTCTTTCTGTGCGTGCCGACTGTGTGCGTGTGCGTGCATGTAGATAGAAATGTTTTCCTGCTCATGCGAGAAGTGGTCTCAATTACTGCCTTAGTCACAAGTGGAAACAGATGGTAGCAAATGATGTGAGACAAAGTTGCTCTGTCTTACCTATCCACACACACGCACACACACACTTGTACGATCCTTCCAACTTCACTGGAGAAAAACACAAAGACGGTCCTCTAGTCATCTAGACACAGCTCATCACTCATACTCAGCCCGGCTGACTTAAAAACAGAACTTATAGGTTGTGCTACGCCGCACTTGAGTGAGTGTGAGCGCAGTCCTCCAAAAAGCCAACCTTTGGACTGAGATCTGCTTTGTCCACAAAAGTATCTTGCGGTGTGTGTTGATGCTGTCAAGTAAAGCTGTGCTGCTTGGTGTTTCTTTCAAAAATAGTTTTTTGTTCCATTCCACTTACCTCAACCGTTTCCTCTTCTTTCATCTCGTCTTACCTTTTTCAACATGCACGGTGTGATAGACGGCTCGTTTTTCTATAAAACAATAAAACGACTTGTGTCCAAGCGCAACATAGTAATGCGAATGTACAATGTTGTCTTGCGTTCAGTGGGAGGAGATCAGCGTGATGGATGAGCGCAACACGCCGATGCGGACGTACCAGGTGTGCAACGTCATGCAGGCCAATCAGAACAACTGGCTGCGGACGCGACACATCAGCCGGGAAGGAGCGCAGCGGGTTTACATCGAGATCAAATTTACCCTGCGCGACTGTAACAGCCTGCCCGGGGTCCCTGGAACCTGCAAAGAGGTTTGTGTCAAGTCACACAAGCAGCAACGTGTGAATTTACACTCACTGGCTACTAGGGGTGTGAATTGCCTAGTACCTGACGATTCGATTCGTATCACGATTCACAGGTCACGATTCGATTCGATACCGATTAATCCCGATACGAATTTATAAGTCGATTATTGCGATTTTTTTCATTCAAATTTAGAAAATACTAATCAGTAAGCTTGGAGAGTGTAAGATTTATATGAAAATGTATTATTTATTTATCTGAAATTTCCGTCTTATAGATGTTGTAATCTGTTTCATGTTTGAACAGCATTAAAATAAAATATTAAGGCTTAATGTTCCGTTCATATAACATTCTTCCATGCTCAAGGTGTGAATCCTAACCCGAAGTCAGACGTTTTGTTGAATATTTTTCCATTAAAAATGGAAGTTTAAAAATCGATTCACACACACACACAAAAAAAAAGGCAATGATGATAAGACGTTGAATCGGTAAGACTACCGAATGAACAATTCTGGAAAAAAAAAATAAAAAAATAAAAAAAATAAAAAACGATTTTTTTTTTTATTGAATCGATTCGAGAATCGTGCGATGTAGTATCGCGATATATCGCCGAATCGATTTTTTTTTAACACCCCTACTGGCTACAACACCTGCACAATCAAATGTTGGGTGAACCAAAATCTTGGTTGTTGGTGAACCTACACTGAACAAAAATATAAACAGCATTTATTTTTGCTCTCATTCTTCACGAGCTGGTAGATTTCTTCTGTGTACATCAAAGGCCTATTTCAATCAAATATCGTTCACACTAATGGCTCACTGTTGGCCTCTCACGTTGTCCTAGCAACAAGAAAAACTGAGTTTGAAAACTTGGACAAACTAGCTTAGTACTAGTTAGGACGAGGCTAGCACTAGCTTAGTGCTAGCTAGAACCGGGCTAGGATTAGCTTTGCGCTAGGTAGGACAAGTCTAGTACTAGCTTAGGGCTAGCTAGAATGAGGTTAGCTCTAGCTTAGCGCTAGCAAGGATAAGGCTAGTACAACACAACGGGGATAGATTTAAAATAGGACCAAAGAGAAAACAACATCCTGGGTTCTGTCGTTGGTCAGGCAAAGGTGTTGGATGATGGAGGTAAAAGTTATTTTAAACTAAAAAGGAAAACTGATCAATAGGCCAATGTAGGCTACGTTCTGATATGTTCGAATGAGATAAGTGAATATGACTTTGTAAACGTGATGAAGGTAAAGTGGTGGAAAAGCGCACTCCATTAACTGTTTAATATTTTGATCAATTTGTATTTTTCATTTGTTGGTTTATGGGGTAATGTACAATAAGTGTCCGATTTGAGTTGATTCGGGGCTTGCAAATAGTAAATAGTAAATGCTGATTTTGAGTGCGAGTCTGGGCACTAATACACACCCATTGAGCATGTTTGGGATGCACTGTATTAGTGTAACAGCTTTGCACAGCCATGAAAGAGAAGTGGGCGGACATTCCATGGCCAAAATCAACCTCTACTGTATGAAGGAGATGTGTACGCATGGCAAATTGTGGTCAAACTTGATACTTGCTGATTTTATGACTTTACATCATCTCCCCAACACAGTGAAACTGAGATTTTTTTTGGTGGCTTTTTACTGTGGGCAGTCGAAAGCTCACGTGTGCAATAATTATACTGTGTAATCAGTTTAATGATGTGCGCCACCTGTGGTGAGGTGGATGGATTGTCTCAGAAAACAAGAATTGCTCACTAGAACAGATTTGTTACCAATATTTAAGGGAAATAGTCCATTTATATACATAGAAAATGCCTGAGATCTTTGAGTGAAGCTCATGAAATATGAGCGCAAAAACAAACATGTTTATATTTTTGTTGACTGTAAGTTGACTGTATTAATAAATTAAGAACTCTCCGACAGTGCTAGCCAGTTTTGGATGCAGTTGTCATATATATATATATATTTTTTTTTATCGAATGCTGTGTCTGGCAAGTGTCTTTTCAGGCTCGAGCATGTCAGCCTGACCGCTGTTAAACAAAGTCTCCGCCATATTGTGTGGTGAAATCTTCACATTTACGCACGTCACTGAGTTCATACTGTAGCAACCTCATGCGGCCGTCTTTTTGAAGAACAGTAAAAAGCCTTTTTTTTTTTTTTTTTTTTTTTCTGCGGCAGGAGATCAATAGCACAGCAGAGAGTTTGATTTGAAGCAAGTCAGAATTGGATTGTCTCTCTGGAGTCTGGCCTAAAAATGTGGAAATGATGTGTTTGGTGATATTTAGTATCAATGTAATCATTATTTTTGATGAAAATGTGTAATAAAAATATTCTGACATTTACATAGTTGAACAAATTTACCTTTCAGGATGCCTTCAGCTGGATCATCTAATTAGATCATTGAAGGCGTCTGACCTTTACGTAATATTTGTTCCAATTAGTTGCTGTTGGTTTACATCCCTTTGGCAGATTACAGAGATGTAAAATAGCTGGCACAGTCAAAACAATATTCAGCGTACACTTGCCAAGCACAAATGAACGAAACAAAAATTTGCCTGCCTTTAACTCATTTACTCCCAATAACGTATAAATACGTTTTTTTAATGTTCTAAGTGTCCCAAAGACGTATTGATACGTTTTTTTGTTTTTGTTTTTTTATGCTAGAGCATACAGATGGCTTTGATGCAGCCTCTCAACTGCAAAGAACGGTTGCAGAAATGGTAGTTATTACACAAAAGGCCAGCAGGTGGCAGCAGAGCAAAGGAGATCAACCAGGGCCATGTAGAAAAAAAGCTCAATTACTTACAATTTTAAATAGATATGTGAAAACTGATGAAACTTAGCTCTCTTCTAATGCTAATTGCTGCAAAACGGAAACAGATAGAAACATACTCTTTTTTTTTTTTTTTTTCCTGATGAAAGAAGAGACTTTAATCTTTCTTTTGGTAGGTTCCATGCTTTTATAGCAATTGAACACAATATTCTGTGGGCCTTGCAAAATCGGTCAAAATCCAGTAAAACAGCCGGGAGCGAACAGGACTGCTTCTGAAAATGGCTGGGAGTGAGTGAGTTAAAAGTCATATCTGATTTGAACAACATTATTAATTAAAAATATGCACAGTATTTATGTAACAATACAGTGTGTTTATTATGGTATTGGGGCAGAATTGCACTGCAGTTGCATCAAACTGTTATTTCTTTG